>NC_084627.1:49876248-49931248 GCF_033978795.1 Nerophis ophidion | reverse complement strand
TGTCACCTTGTGACTGGCCTGGGCCGGGTCCAGTTGACCCAGCCCACCAAGTCAGCACAGGGTTAGCATTACAGAATGAATAAATGAAGACAGTGGTGGAGCAAATGAGCATCGATTAAGGCCATGTATGTCCATGTGAGTTATAGAGTCACTGGCAGTACATCAGTGTAGCGAGTGAAGCGCTACTCAAAATAAATTCATTGTATTAGATTTGTGCAAACGCCGATTCCATATGAGTTGGGAAATTGTGTTAGATGTAAATATAAACAGAATACAATGATTTGCAAATCCTTTTCAGCCCATATTCAGTTGAATATGCTACAAAGACAAGATATTTTGTATTATTATTTTTTGCAAATAATAATTAACTTAGAATTTCATGACTGCAACACGTGCCAAAGTACTTGGGAAAGGGCATGTTCACCACTGTGTTACATCACCTTTTCTTTTAACAACACTCAATAAATGTTTGGGAACTGAGGAAACTAATTGTTGAAGCTTTGAAAGTGGAATTCTTTCCCATTCTTATTTTATGTAGAGCTTCAGTCCTTCAACAGTCCGGGGTCTCCGCTGTCGTATTTTACGCTTCATAATGCGCCACACATTTTCCATGGGAGACAGTTCTGGACTGCAGGCGGGCCAGGAAAGTACCCGCACTCATATTTTACCAGCCACGCTGTTGTAACACGTGCTGAATGTGGCTTGGCATTGTCTTGCTGAAATAAGAAAAAGACGGCGCTTAGATGGCGGCATATGTTGTTCCAAAACCTGTATGTACCTTTCAGCATCAATGGTGCCTTCACAGATGTGTAAGTTACCCATGCCTTGGGCACTAATGCACCCCCATACCATCACACATGCTGGCTTTTACACTTTGCGTCGATAAGTCTGGATGGTTCGCTCCCCCTTTGATGACACGATGTGGAATATTTCCAAAAACAATTTGAAATGTGGACTCGTCAGACCACAGAACACCTTTCCACTTTGCATCAGTCAATCTTAGATGATCTCGGGCCCAGAGAAGCCGGCGGCCTTTCTGGATGTTGTTGATAAATGGCTTTGGTTTTGCATAGTAGAGCTTTAACTTGCACTTACAGGTGCAGCGACAAACTGTATTTAGTGACAGTGGTTTTCTGAAGTGTTCCTGAGCCCATGTGGTGATATCCTTTAGAGATTGATGTCGGTTTTTGATACGGTGCCGTCTGAGGGATGGAAGGTCACGGTCATTCAATGTTGGTTTCCGGCCATGCCGCTTACGTGGGGTGATTTCTCCTGATTCTCTGAACCTTTTGATGATATTATGGAGCGTAGATGTTGAAATCCCTAAATTTCCTGCAATGTCACTTTGAGAAAGGTTGTTCTTAAACTGTTTGACTATTTGCTCACACAGTTGTGGACAAAGGGGTGTACCTCGCCCCATCCTTTCTTGTGAAAGACTGAGCATTTTTTGGGGAGATGTTTTTATAGCCAATCATGGCACCCACCTGTTCCCAATTAGCCTGCACACCTGTGGGATGTTCCAAATAAGTGTTTGATGAGCATTCCTCAACTTTATCAGTATTTATTGCCACCTTTCCCAACTTCTTTGTCACGTGTTGCTGGCATCAAATTCTAAAGTTATTGATTATCTGCAACAAAAAAAATATTTATCAGTTTGAACATCAAATATGTTGTCTTTGTAGCATATTCAACTGAATATGGCTTGAAAAGGATTTGCAAATCATTGTATTCTGTTTATATTTACATCGAACACAATTTCCCAACTCATATGGAAACAGGGTTTGTATTAACTATAGTTTCTGTTTTTCCACGTATTATTATTGCGCCGCTCTCTTCTTCATTCTTTCCCACTCTCTGCATCCTGGCTGATTGAGCTTTCATTCCTTAACTAAGTCTCTAACATTGATTTACTTTCACTCAAGTTAAAGCAGACAAAGAGAGGGCGGCGGGTGGAAGGAAGAAAGACAGTAGAAAGCCCGCTAATGGTGGTGTAGGCAGTTGAACCGCCACGCTAAATTACAATATTCCAATTTGTTAGGATTCCACGCTCTTCCTTTCCTCCCTGGTTCCTCCCCGAGTCTGTTTCCTCCCACCAAAACTCAGGCTCTAATTACCCTCTCGGCGTTAATGTGACATGTTTACAACTCCAACTCACACTCCATTATGGCCGACTGATGCTTTGTCAATAGATATTGGTTCATTTGAATCTAGAGCCCTACTTTAAATAAAGATGTCCGTGGTGAGAAATGGACCTCAATGTGGACTCCTCTCTACACTTCCTTCTTTACTGCTACAGCTGCAACTGGATCTATATCCTGGCTTGTTTATACTCACCTTAGACCAAAACATGATAAAACGTGGCTCTCAGTTGAAAATTCCCCACTTTCTGATCCAAACAAGCGCCCAGCCCTCATCAATCACATTATGACCTCGGACTGTTCTTCTGTCTCACTCTGAGAAAAGCATGTGCATAAATATTCTCATCAGGGATTTGACTTGGACCAGTGATCTATTGCCCTCTGACATCCGTACTGCAGTCCTCACACAGTCACCCGTTTAGTTTATATACTGCTTATCAGTTTATGTGAAACTAATCGCTCTCTGGAGCTCAGATCGATTTTCCTGCCAGAATAAGAACAATTAAGTTAGCGAATGAATGTGCATATTTTATACACAAACTACAATAGCATTCGGACTTCTACGTGTTGTAAAAACTAATCATTACATCGTGCGTTCCCTGACAATATGTCAAAATGGTCACGGCGGGGTTTTGGCATTTGACTGCGAGGTTTGTTCCCCCGGGATGCAAACGGTCTATTCCGTACAAGACGTGCAGGTAGGAACATGGCTTAATCTTAAATTACACTCAACGAGGTACAAAACACTGCAAAAACTGAAATCTAAGTAAGATGAAATATCTCAAATAAGGCTGATATTTGCTTATTTTCTGCCTGATAAGATCATTCTTCTCACTCAGCAGATTTTAAGTTAGTGTTTTTATGTTTTAAGTGTTGTGGTCCTAAATGATCTCAGTAAGATATTACATCTTGTTGCTGAGATGTGATGAGCTATATTGAGTAAAACATGCTTGAAACTAGAATATCAAGTGTTGCAAAGCTGTGTCATCAACACAAGTAGAAAACTACTTTTTTAAATTAATAATTTCCTATTTCAAGAATTTAAAAAAAAATCATGACTTTGACACAATTGTGTCTCATAATTAAAACAGATGACAGCCAAATGGGTCTGCATTACACAATGGAACAAGGTTTTCAAAAAAAAAATCAACTCAAGTTATGGAATTTTTTTTTATTATTGAAGTCACAAAGTGCATTATTTTTTTAAACATGCCTCAAAACAGCAGTTTGGAATTTGGGACATGCTCTCCCTGAGGGAGCATGAGGAGGTTGAGAGGGCGGGGGTTAGCGGAGGGTGTATATTGTAGCGTCCCGGAAGAGTTAGTGCTGCAAGGGTTTCTGGGTATTTGTTCTGTTGTGTGAGAGTTGGACAAAATTGGAATATTGGATATGGGCAAAAATGCCATTATCGGACATCTCTAGTTTAGATCAAGTTAAAGATTTGGCAAAGTTTTATCTCCCTTATTGAAATATTTAGATGAAGGTATGAGCTGGTACAGGGATGTTAGACTTGTTGTCATTGAGGGTCACATGACAGTTATGGCTGCCATCCGAGGGCCGCTTGTGAATAATTTATGAATTTGCATTTAGACTTCATTTTTTAATTATATAAATAGTTTTAAGTAGATTGTCAATTTTACAGTAAAAACTTTACATTTACAATATTTTACGGTGAATGGAAAACAACATTGTTTTTTTTTCGGGGGATGGTTACGGAAAAAGCTGGCAGCTTAGTTGCTCGAATTTTTGGGTTAAATATACTTTGTTTTTTACAACATTAAATTGTTAAAGGAAAACCAGTACAAGTTATTTTTGTGTGGAGTTTGCATGTTCCGATATTGTCCAACCGATTCCGATATCAAGTGATACCTGTATATACAGTGGTGGAATGAACACATTATTATGCCTAATTTAGTTGTGATGCCCGCTGGATGCATTAAACAAAGTAACAAGGTTTTACAATAATAAATCAACTCAAGTTATAAGAAAACAATGCCAACATGGCACTGCCATATTTATTATTGAAGTCACAAAGTGCATTATTTTTTTTTTACATGCCTCAAAACAGCAGCTTGGAATTTGGGACATGCTCTCCCTGAGAGAGCGTGAGGAGGTTGAGGTTGGCAGGGTTTGGGGGGGTACGGAAAGCGGGGGTGTATATTGTAGCGTCTAGGAAGAGTTAGTGCTGCAAGGGATATTGGGTATTTGTTCTGTTATGTTTATGTTGTGTTACGGTGCAGATGTTCTCCCGAAACGTGTGTCATTTGTGTTTGGTGTGGGTTCACAGTGTGGCACATATTTGTAACAGTGTTAAAGTTGTTTATACGGCCACCCTCAGTGTGACCTGTATGGCTGTTGACCAAGTATGCAATGCATTCACTTGTGTGTGTGACAAGCCGTAGATATTATGTGATTGGGCCAGCACGCTAAAGCAGTCCCTTTAAGGGTTATTGCCGCTCTCTACTTCTCTCACACACAGCAAGTCATAAATTGTACTTTTTGAAACCGATACCGATAATTTCCGATATTACAATTTAAAGCATTTATCGGCCGATAACATGGGCAGTCCGATATTATCTACTCTATATGTTCATCTACTTTCTCCATAAAACCAAGTTACGGTGTCTAATCTGGCTGGTTCTGTCACTCTGGGATGTCTTGGTTCAGATTGACGGACTGACACCTGGACGGTGGACCCGGGGACCAGGGTTTATGTTCTGTGTGTGTTGGGGGGAGGGAGGCCTTATTGCGAGTTGGGAGATATTTAATGGTCAGTCTGTCCCCACAGAGGCTGACTCAAATGTCATGTCAGCTATGAACTGACCTCCATCTCACTCGCCAGCTTCATCCTGAGTGTGTGTGTGCATGTTGAGCAAAGTTGGACTACTTTCACCTCACACCTAAATTAAATCCTAAGGAATTTGACATGTTTTAATGATGATGTCTTCCCGCAGTCTCAGGTATACAGTTGCATTCATATTTTACATTAGAGATGTCCGATAGTATCTGACTGCCAATATCATCAGCCAATAAATGCTATAAAATGTAATATCGGACATAATCGGTATCGGTTTCAAAAAGTAAAATTCATGACTTTTTAAAACGCCACTGTATGGAGCGATAAGTACAGAGCGCAAATAAACCTTAAAGGCACTGGCCCAATCACATAATATCGACAGCTTTTCACACACACAAGTGAATGCAATGCATACTTGGTCAACAGGCATACAGGTCACACTGAGGGTGGCCATATAAACAACTTTAACACTGTTACAAATGTGTGAACCCACACCAAACAAGAATGACAAACACATTTCGGGAAAACATCCGCACCGTAACACAACAGGACAAATACCCAGAATCCCTTGCAGCACTGACTCTTCCGGGACACTACAATATACACCCCCTGCTATCACCTCAACCTCCTCAGGCTCTCGCAGGGAGAGCATGTCCCAAATTCCAAGCTGCTGTTTTGAGGCATGTTAAAAAAAATAATGCACTTTGTGACTTCAATAATAAATATGGCAGTGCCATATTGGCATTTTTTTCCATAACTTGAGTTGATTTATTTTGTAAAACCTTGTTACATTGTTTAATGCATCCAGCGGGGCATCACAACTAAATTAGGCATAATAATGTGTTCATTCCACCACTCTATATATCGATATCAGTTGGTATCGGAATCGGTAATTAAGAGTTTTTTAATATGCCTCAAAACAGCAGCTTGGAATTTGGGACATGTGGAGGTTGAGGTGGTAGCGGAGGCTGTATAAGGGGTTCCGGGTATTTGTTCTGTTGTGTTACGGTGTGGATGTTCTCCCGAAATGTGTTTGTCGTTCTTGTTTGGTGTGGGTTCACAGTGTGGCACATATTTGTAACAGTGTTAAGGTTGTTTATACGGCCACCTTCAGTGTGACCTGTATGGCTGTTGACCAAGTATGCTTGCATTCTCTTGTGTGCGTGACAAGCCGTAGATATTATGTGATTGGGCCGGCACGCTAAGGCAGCCCCCAATATTGTTGTCTGGGTGGAAATCGGGAGAAATTCGGGAGAATGGTTCCCCCTGGGAGATTTTCGGAAGGGGACATTTGGGAGTACCCCGGGAAAATGGGGATGGTTGGCAAGTATGACTGGGAGACACAACTGCTCTGTACTTCTCTCTACGTCCGTGTACCACACCATACAGCCGCGTTTTAAAAACTCATAAATTGTACTTTGTGAAACCAATACCGATTATTTCCGATATTACATTTTAAAGCATTTATCGGCCGATAATGTCGGCAGTCCGATATCATCGGACATCTCTAATCTAAACCTATTCAGTTTCCATTACAGATTGTGATTGATTGCATCTCACAGTTTCTCCTTGGCAGGGTAAAAGAATTATTTTGAAAGCATTCCTTGGGTCTACTAAATATTAAGTACTAATGCAAGCTTTGTTTTCTGTGGTATTAAAGCCTTTCATTTTGACTTATGATGCAATTGAAATTGTTTCTATGTTTTGCCATCCCAGGCAAGGCTCTGACCTTCCTGTTGCTGCAGCCGCCGAGCCCAAAGCTGCCGCCCCACAGCACCATCCGCCGCACCGCCATCGATCTGATCGGCCGAGGGTTCACGGTGTGGGAGCCGTACATGGACGTATCGGCCGTGCTCATGGGTCTGTTGGAGCTCTGTGCTGATGCTGAAAAGCAGCTGGCCAAGTGAGTCAGAACACACTTCAAATATGAATTTATTCATTGTATGGCTGCGAATCTTTGGGTGTCCCACGATTCGATTCAATATCGATTCTTGGGGTCGCGATTCAATTATATATCGATTTTTTTCGATTCAATGCGATTCTCGATTTAAAAATGATATTTTTCCGATTCAAAACGACTGTATTCATTCAATACATAGATTTCAGCAGGATCTAACCCCGTCTGCTGACATGCTAGCAGAGTAGTAGATTTTGTGAATTTGTTTTAACTATTAAACAAACCAAAAATAAGACTTATTTTATCTTTGTGAAAACATTGGACACAGTGTGTTGTCCAGCTTATGAGATGCCATGCAAGTGTAAGCCACTGTGACACTATTGTTCTTTTTGTTTATTTTTATAAATGTCTAATGATAATGTCAATGAGGGATTTTTAATCACTACTATGCTGAAATGATAACTAATATTGATACTGTTGTTGATAATATTCATTTTTGTTTCACTACTTTTGGTTTGTTCTGTGTGGTGTTTGTGTCTCCTCTCAATTGCTCTGTTTATTGCAGTTCTGAGTGTTGCTGGCTCAGCTTTGCTTTTGGAATTGGATTGCATTGTTATGGTATTGCTGTGTGTTGTTTTGTTGGATTGATTGGAAAGAAATAAAAAAAAATTTATAAAAAAAAAAAACTATTTTTAAAAAATGGGAATCGATTGTCAATCGCACAACATGAGAATCGCAATTCAAATTCGAATCGATTTTTTCCCACACCCCTAATTGTAGGGCTAGGCTGGGGGTCGGCAAACCGCATGCAGCTCTTTAGCGCCGCCCTAGTGGATCTCTGGAGCTTTTTCAAAAAGGTATGACAAAATGGAAAAAGATAAAGGGAAAAAATACAAAAAATAAATTTTTTGCTTTAATATAGTTTCTGTAGGAGGACAAACATGACACAAACCTCCCTAATTGTTATAAAGCACAATATTTACATTAAACATGCTTCACTGATTCGAGTATTTGGCGAGCGCCATTTTGTCCTACTAAATTTGGCGGTCCTTGAACTCACCGTGGTTTGTTTACATGTACAACTTTCTCCGACTTTCTAGGACGTGTTTTATGCCACTTCTTTTTCTGTCCACCAAACTTTTAACGTTGTGCAGGAATGTACAAAGGTGAGTTTTGTTGATGTTATTGACTTGTGTGGAGTGCTAATCAGACATATTTGGTCACTGCAAGCTAATCGATGCTAACATGCTATTTAGGCTAGCTATATGTACATATTGCATCATTACGCCTCATTTGTAGCTATATTTGAGATCATTTAGTTTTCTTTAAGTCTTCTTAATTCAATTTATATCTCATGACACACTATCTGCATGTAATATGGCTTTTGATTTATTGCGGCTCCAGACAGATTTGTTTTTGTATTTTTGGACCAATATCATTTGTTCAACATTTTTTTAGGCTATGCGGTGTCTTTTGATACGGCAGTGTCATGTCGGCATTTTTTTCCATAACTTGAGTTGATTTATTTTGTAAAACCTTGTTACATTGTTTAATGCATCCAGCGGGGCATCACAACAAAATGAGACATAATAATGTGTTCATTCCACGACTGCATATATTGGTATCGGTTGATATCGGAATCGGTAATTAAGAGTTGGACAGTATCTGAATATCAGCAAAAAAGCCATTATCGGACATCTCTAGCTAAAACTATTCATGGCAACTGAATGATAATACTTTTCACTGCACAATATCAAACACATATAGTTTTATAACTCTTTTTTATAAATGTATTAACAAATAATAAATCCAAGTATTCATACTACTGCAGCATTGCTGTCTATGATTATGTAACATTTTCACCTTTCAAGCGATTTTATAATATTCGAGGGGCTTTTATTTGGAGTTGATGTGTTTTGGAAGTGTTACAGGTGTTGCTAAAACGGCATGACCTTCATCTTTTATTATTTTTTAAGAGACGAGCTCAGTAGGTAAATCAGAAAGCTGCAGGCCAGCGAACCTCTATTGAAATGTATAAAATGTGTGCCAGTCTTTTCCACACTGGGGGCTTTTTTCCATTCTGTGCCTATTGAAAAAGGATTAACACACACACACACACGCGCACGTACACACGCACACACACACACACACACACACACACGTACGCGCGCACACACACGTACACACACACACACACACACACACACACACGGAGCTCTGTAAGGAGTGTATTGACGACTAGTGTGTAACGAGGACAAAGAGCCACACAGAGGTTCAGCTGCACAGAAATACAAGCTTTCAGGCTGTTGTACATTCAACTCTGCCTTGTCTATTTTCTGCTCAAAGTACAGGAATAGTGAACATAATTAAACATAATTAAAGGAGGCCCTGTGTGACACGTGTTGTAAGAATGTTGTGAGCGACTACCAGAGGTGGGTAGTAACGCGCTACATTTACTACGTTACATCTACTTGAGTAACTTTTGGCATAAATTGTACTTCTAAGAGTAGTTTTAAAGCAACATACTTTTACTTTTACTTGAGTATATTTATAGAGAAGAAATGCTACTTTTACTCTGCTCCATTTATCTACATTCAGCTTGCTACTCGCTACTGACTTTTTTTTATTTTTATCCATCTGTTAATGCACGCTTCAAAGTAGGATCTTTCACATGCATGCGTTTCACCAATCAAATGCAGTCACTGGTGACGTTTGACTCCGTTTCACCAATCAAATGCAGTCACTGGTGACGTTTGACTCCGTTTCACCAATCAAATGCAGTCACTGGTGACCTTTGACTCCGTTTCACCAATCAAACACAGCCAGGCGGTCACATGATTAACTGCACATTGTTGTTTTTTTTATAAACCTTTATTTTTGAATGTCAACATTTACAAACAGTTGAAAATAATAATCAAAGTAAGTACAAAAACAGTACAAAACAGTATAAAAACCGTAGAAAACAGCGCCATGGGGTTATAAATTCAAATTAACTAAAATAGAATGCAAAAAAAAATATATATATAAAATAAACAAAGTGCAATCTCAGTAAATAACTTAAATTTGGAACACAGCATCATCGTTTTCACAGCGTTTTGGTTGTTAGAGGTAGTGTTTTAATGTAGAGTTCTAAATCTTTTTAAAGGCACAAAAAACAGGTCGGGTATTGAGAAACTTACATTTATGAATATAAAACTTAGCCAATAGTATAATGAGCTTGCAAAGGTCAAATTCATTCTCAATACAGTGTAAGTCCAAATATCCATCCATCCATCCATTTTCTACCGCTTATTCCCTTTCGGGGTCGCGGCGGGCGCTGGCGCCTATCTCAGCTACAATCGGGCGGAAGGCGGGGTACACCCTGGACAAGTCGCCACCTCATCACAGAGCCAACACAGATAGACAGACAACTAAGTCCAAATATATATTATTTAATATATATTATTGTTTTAGTTGCTTAAGAGATATTTTGGGCCGTGAATTTGTTCATTGCTATTTTTATGTTTTTGTGCATTACTTGTTGCCGTCATCATTACAGAAACAGGTTACTCATCAGTTACTCAGTACTTGAGTAGTTTTTTTACAACATACTTTTTACTTTTACTCAAGTTGATATTTGTGTGACTACTCCTTACTTTTACTTGAGTAATTTTTGGGACTTTAGCCGACTTTTCCAACTTTTATACCCCCTCCCTGTGGGACTCGACTGGGTGTGTTAAGGACATTCTGGGCATCCTGGAACTTGTGGGACTGGAACCTGGGTCGGTATTTTGAACATTTTAGGGGACTTTTGACAACATTTCTTACTTTTCTCCCCCACTTCCCGTGGGACTTTGCTGGGTGCGTTTTGGACATTTTTTTACATCCCGGGACTTGTTCGTCTGCGGCGGGACTTGTGGGACTGGAACCCGGGGAGGTGTTTTGGACAAAATTGGGACTTTTGACCATTTTGGCCGCCTCTTCCCCCCCTTCCTGTGCACCATTGCTGGCTGTGTTTTGGACATTTGGACACAAATAGTTTCAAGCATGTTTTACTCAATATAGGTCATCACATCTCAGCAACAAGCTGTAATATCTTACTGAGATCATTTAGGACTAAAAACCTTAAAACATGTAAAACACTAACATAACATTTGCTTAGTAAGTAGAATATCAGCCTTATTTGACATATGTCATCTTACTTAGATTCCAGTTTTTGCAGTGCAGTTAGCTATCATGTAACTCATTAAGTTTACCAGTCAGTAAGTCAGACACTTAACCTGTCAAGCCAGTATCGGTGTTGATTTCTGCCACCAATGACTCACACACAATGCGACTAATGTTATTGTCCGCTGCGTCACACACAACAATCAATACGGGGGAGGGGGGTGTCATTATTGACTGGATAATGTCAGCCTAATAGTGGCTGTGAAAGCAGGCTGCTTGTCACTTTAAAGTCGAGTAAAGGGTTATTTTTCTATTTGTACTTTTCACCCCGGTACAGTTTGCGTTGATTATTTGGACCTAATTACAGACACGAAATTTGATTTGAAAAATGGAGCTTCCAGGCAAATATTGGAGGCGGTGTAAATACTGGTGCTGATTGTGTGCAAAGTCTGCAAAGCATTCACTAGATGACTCCTTCCACTGATTGCGTCAAGGAGGAGTGATCATGCTCAGTGGTTCCCTGTTGGGACATTTAATAGTCGCACATACCACCTAGTGTTGTCCCCATGCCAATTTGGTACTGGTACCTAAAATTATTCCCGTAATTTTCAAAATAAAGGGGACCACAAAAATGGTATTATTGGCTTTATTTAAACAAAAAAATTTTTAGGTACATTAAACATTTGTTTCTTATTGCAATTTTGTGCATAAATAAAAGTGAACATATAAGAAAACTTGTCTTTTAGTAGCAAGTAAGCAAAAAAAGGCTCCCAATTTAGCTGCAGTAACATATTGTGTCATTTTCCATTCTATTATTCTGTCAACATTGTTAAGGACAAGTGGTAGAAAATGAATTATTAATCTACTTGTTCATTTACTGTTAATATCTGCTTACTTTCTCTTTCTTCTTTCTATCTATCTTAATGGTAAATGACACAATATGTTACTGCATATGTCAGCAGCTAAATTAGGAGGCTTTTTTTGCTTACTTAATACTAAAAGACAAGTTGTCTTGTACAAACCCTGTTTCCATATGAGTTGGGAAATTGTGTAAATATAAATGAATACAATGATTTGCAAATCATTTTCAACCCATATTCAATTGAATGCACTACAAAGACAACATATTTGATGTTCAAACTCATAAACTTTGTTTTTTTTTGCAAATAATTAACTTAGAATTTCATGGCTGCAACATGTGCCAAAGTAGTTGGGAAAGGGCATGTTCACCACTGTGTTACATCACCTTTTCTTTTAACAACACTCAATAAACGTTTGGGAACTGAGGAAACTAATTGTTGAAGCTTTGAAAGTGGAATTCTTTCCCATTCTTGTTTTATGTAGAGCTTCAATCCTTCAACAGTCCGGGGTCTCCGTTGTCGTATTTTACACTTCATAATGTGCCACACATTTTCCATGGGAGACAGGTCTGGACTGCAGGCGGGCCAGGAAAGTACCCGCACTCATTTTACGAAGCCACGCTGTTGTAACACGTGCTGAATGTGGCTTGGCATTGTCTTGCTGAAATAAGCAGGGGCGTCCATGAAAAAGACGGCGCTTAGATATCAGCATATGTTGTTCCAAAACCTGTATGTACCTTTCAGCATTAATGGTGCCTTCACAGATGTGTAAGTTACCCATGCCTTGGGCACTAATGCACCCCCATACCATCACACATGTGTAAGTTACCCATGTCTTGGGCACTAATACACCCCCATACCATCACACATGTGTAAGTTACCCATGTCTTGGGCACTAATACACCCCCATACCATCACACATGCTGGCTTTTACACTTTGCGTCGATAACAGTCTGGATGGTTCGCTTCCCCTTTGGTCTGGATGACACGATGTGGAATATTTCCAAAAACAATTTCAAATGTGGACTCGTATGACCACAAATAAACTTTTCCACTTTGCATCAGTCCATCTTAGATGATCTCGGGCCGGCGGTGTTTCTGGATGTTGTTGATAAATGGCTTTCGCTTTGCATAGTAGAGCTTTAACTTGCACTTACAGATGTAGCGACGAACTGTATTTAGTGACAGTGGTTTTCTGAAGTGTTCCTGAGCCCATGTGGTGATATCCTTTAGAGATAGGATGCCGGTGTTTGATTCAGTGCCGTCTGAGGGATGGAAGGTCACGGTCATCCAATGTTGGTTTCCGGCCATGCCGCTTACGTGGAGTGATTTCTCCAGATTCTCTGAACCTTTTGATGATATTATGGAGCGTAGATGTTGAAATCCCTAAATTTCTTGCAATTGCACTTTGAGAAAGGTTGTTCTTAAACTGTTTGACTATTTGCTCACGCAGTTGTGGACAAAGGGGTGTACCTCACCCCATCCTTTCTTGTGAAAGACTGAGCATTTTTTGAGAAGCTGTTTTTATAGCCAATCATGGCACCCACCTGTTCCCAATTAGCCTGCACACCTGTGGGATGTTCCAAATAAGTGTTTGATGAGCATTCCTCAACTTTATCAGTATTTATTGACACCTTTCCCAACTTCTTTGTCATGTGTTGCTGGCATCAAATTCTAAAGTTAATGATTATTTGCCCAAAAAAAAATGTTTATGAGTTTGAACATCAAATATGTTGTCTTTGTAGCATATTCAACTGAATATGGCTTGAAAATGATTTGCAAATCATTGTATTCTGTTTATATTTACGTCGAACACCATTTCCCAACTCATATGGAAACGGGGTTTGTAAAATCCACTTAGAAAATAAGCAAACATCTCCCTTTTTTGAGATATTTAATCTTACTTAGATTTCAGTTTTTGCAGTGCACGTGTGTGTGTGTGTGTGTGTGTGTGTGTGTGTGCGTGCGTGCGTGCGTGCGTGCGTGTGTGTGTGTGAGAGATATTGAGTGAGTGATCTCTCGTGACTTTAATGATAATCCAGATCATTTCATTACATGTACTTAATGTTGGTCATTAACCTCATTGCTTCTCAGCACAATTAGCTCCCTTCACTCCTGCTTTATATCAACATCAGGACTGTTTTCAATTACAGCCGCCGCCATAAATGAAATTAAACATTTCAGCGTTGCTGATTTATGGGTAATATATTACCCGTATTAATAAGAGGATGCGTGGCTGCCGTCTTTAATGGCAGGAGAGATGAATCACCGCCCGGGCTGTCTGTCCGCCCATCACGCCCTCTTCTTTCTCTCCTCCCAACTCATTTGTTAACAGGGTGGCCTCGCTCGCCCCCCCCCCCCCCCCCACTCTCCTCACACACACTTAGCGAAAGGGTGGGGCCAGCTGTTGGGTGTGTTGTGTGTGTCTGATTCCTGTTGCATTGTGGGAGTCCATTATGCTGTTGTCTGGTGAATGGCTCCCATTGACTTAGCCTTGACATTATAAGCTGCCCACTAATCTCCTCACTTCATTTATTTGTAAGTCTCTCTCTTGCTCCCTCACACCTTTTCTTACTCACACATTCGCTCTTTCTCCCGTTTGCTCTTAAGACTACACACACACTTTTATGATGCATGTCACCAAAGACTTCAATGTTTATTGAACTGGCTTCTAAGATCAGTACACAGTTTGTGGTGTATTGTGCAGAGTTGGGAGTCCAATTCTATTGCAAAACTCCCGAGAGCAGGGGTCGGCAAACATCCATCCATCCATCTTCTTCCACTTATCTGAGGTCGGATCACGGGGGCAGCAGCCTAAGCAAGGAAGCCCAGACTTCCCTCTCCCCAGCCACTTGGTCCAGCTCCTCCCGGGGGATCCCGAGGCGTTCCCAGGCCAGCCAGGAGTCTTCCCAACGTGTCCTGGGTCTTCCACGTGGCCTCCTACAGGTCGGACGTGCCCTAAACACCTCCCTCGGGAGGCGTTCGGGTGGCATCCTGACTTGATGCCTGAACCACCTCATCTGGCTCCTCTCCATGTGGAGGAGCAGCGGTTTCATTTTGAGTTCCTCCCGGATGACAGAGCTTGTCATCCTATCTCTAAGGGAGAGACCCAAACTCATTTGGGCCGCTTGTACCCGTGATCTTATCCTTTCGGTCATGACCCAAAGCTCATGACCATAGGTTAGGAAGGGAATGAAATTGACTGGTAAATTGAGAGCTTTGCCTTCCGGCTCAGCTCCTTCTTCACCACAACGGATCGATACAACGTCCGCATTACTGAAGACGCCGCACCGATCCGCCTGTCGATCTCATGATCCACTCTTCCCCCACTCGTGAACAAGACTCCTAGGTACTTGAACTCCTCCACTTGGGGCAGGGTCTCCTCCCCAACCCGGAGATGGCACTCCACCCTTTTCCGGGCGAGAACCATGGACTCGGACTTGGAGGTGCTGATTCTCATTCCGGTCGCTTCACACTCGGCTGCGAACCGATCCAGTGCGAGCGGAAGATCCTGGTCAGATGAAGCCATCAGGACCACATCATCTGCAAAAAGCAGAGACCTAATCCTGCAGCCACCAAACCGGAACCCCTCAACGCCTTGACTGAGCCTAGAAATTCTGTCCATAAAAGTTCTGAACAGAATGGGTGACAAAGGCAGCCTTGGCGGAGTCCAACCCTCACTGGAAATGTGTCCGACTTACTACAAGTTCTGACACTGATCATACAGGGAGTGGACCGCCACAATAAGACAGTCCGATACCCCATACTCTGAACACTCCCCACAGGACTTCCCGAGGGACACGGTCGAATGCCTTCTCCAAGTCCACAAAGCACATGTAGACTGCTTGGGCAAACTCCCATGCACCCTCAAGAAACCTGCCCAGAGTATAGAGCTGGTCCACAGTTCCACCACCAGGACCAAAACCACACCGTTCCTCCTGAATCCGAGGTTCGACTATCCGGCTACGTCTGATTAGAATGATCTTATCAGACAGAAAATCAGCAAATATCTCCCTTATTTGAGATATTTGATCTTACTTAGATTTCAGTGTCTGCAGTGCAGTTCTGCATGTGCTTCCTTAAATCACATCATAATGTTGTTTTATTTTAGCGGGTCGTCCAATTTCAGACTGATGCATCTTGACAAAACAGCCCTGTGTAAAATGTTCCAAATACAAATAAACACAAAATTGTTTATTTTATCAACATCCGAGCAAGTGGAAAGGCATTACATTGCAAAAAGTGAAATCTAAGTAAGATGAAATATGTCAAATAAGGCTGATTTTTGCTTATTTTATGTCTAATAAAATCATTCTTCTCACTAAGCAGATTTTATGTTAGTCTTTTACTTGTTATAAGGCAGGGGTTGGGAACCTTTTTGGCTGAGAGAGCCAAAAAGCCAAATATTTTAAAATATATTTCCGTGAGAGCCATATAATATTTTTTTTAACACTGAACACAACTAAACACGTGCATTTTTAAGTAAGACCAACATTTATAGAGTATAATAGGTCTCTTATTCTTTGTATTAACATTGTTATTCTGAAGCTAACTGTGGAGGGGGTGTGGCCTGCCGGCCTGCAGCGACAGGTGCGTAGATGGTCCACCTGGGCCTTGTTATCTAATCACCTGTCGCTCTGTTATAAGCAGCAGCCAGGAGGAGAGACGGGGTTGGGGCTGGAAATACTATTGCTGGAAAACAGCTGAGAGACTTATTGAAAAATAAAACAATATTGTAACCCTGAAACAGGCTCTCATGTCGGTGCTTGGTGGTCTGAAGAACCCCCAGGAGGGCAAGCCCCACACTAACCAATAATAAATAAATAACTTCTTACCATTAACGCAACTTCTTGAACAGTTGCGGTAGAAAACGGATGGATGGATTAAAAATGCATGAGAATGTTTTATATTTTGAACATTATTTTTAACACTGTGATGACAAGTGGAATTATTCATTACTTATCCTGTTAAGCAATGTCAGGTCAGATTTATCAGAGAGCCAGATGCAGTCATCAAAAGAGCCACATCTGGCTTTAGAGCCATAGGTTCCCTACCCCTGTTTTAAGTGTTTTGGTCCTAAATGATGTCAGTAAGATATTACAGCTTGTTGCTGAGATGTGATGAGCTGTATTGAGTAAAACATGCTTGAAACTAGAACATCAAGTGTTGCAAAGCTGTGTCATCAACACTCACAAGTAGAAAACTACTTTTTCAAAGTAAAAATGTTTTATTTCCAGCATGAAATAAAAAAAATCCTGACTTTGACACAATTGTGTCTCATAATTAAAACAGATGACAGCCAAATGGACTTTGCTGTTTTATTTCAATGAAACAATAGAAAATATGTACTCATATAGTAGTACAGTTGGCACAGTACAGTAAACTGACAGTTAATATTTAAACATTTAACATGGGACATTTCTAACTATTTTCAACAGAATAGTTCATGCACATTCAGATAAATTCTTCTTCAAAAAAAATTGACCAGGCTATATATATATATATATATATATATATATATATATATATATATGACTGAAAGAGCACGCACTTGGCACGATGATGTCATGTTATTGATTGGAAAATGCATTTATAGATGATATGATGTACCTGAGCGGCTAGGAGACCCCGAGAGTTACAAGCGTTTGCCTTCTTGTCTGTCATTAAGAACTAGTTTTCAGTATAAGTTTGCTGGTTTCAAGAAATGTAATGCTGAGGGCTTATCATTATGTCAAGATAATGACACTAGCATTTACTTATTTTAAGAATATTTTTCAACATATTGAGCAAAAACATCTTATATTTGTTTTCAATCAAGAAAAGTGCACTTAGTATTAGTGAGAGTATACTTATTTTAAGGTATTTTTGGGTTCTTTGAGGTTAGTTAATTTGACTTGTTTTGGAAAGTCTCGACAAGCCAAATGTTCTTGTTCTATTGGCAGATCATTTTGCTTAGTTCAAGTAAATTATCCCTCATGTTTGTGTTTTTTTTCTTGTTCTTGAACACTGACTTCTTGCAATGTGACGTCATTTAACAAAAGTATTCAATGTAACATTTTACAAGTCAGAAAAGATCATTATTAAAAAAAAACAGAAGCATTTATATTTCTTAAAATTTCTTAAATGGGTTGTACTTGTATAGCGCTTTTCTACCTTCAAGGTACTCAAAGCGCTTTGACACTACTTCCACATTCACACATTCACACACTGATGGAGGGAGCTGCCATGCAAGGCGCCAACCAGCACCCATCAGGAGCAAGGGTCTCACCTTGAAACTCATTTGTATACTCTAGCCTTTAAATAGACCTCCTTTTTAGACCAGTTGATCTGCCGCTTCTTTTCTTTTTCTCCTCTGTCCCCCCCTCCCTTGTGGAGGGGGTCCGGTCCGATGACCATGGATGAAGTACTGGCTGTCCAGAGTCGGGACCCAGGATGGACCGCTTGCCTGTGTATCGGTTGGGGACATCTCTACGCTGCTGATCCGCCTCCGCTTGGGATGGTTTCCTGTGGACGGGACTCTCGCTGCTGTCTTGGATCCGCTTTGAACTGAACTCTCGCGGCTGTGTTGGAGCCACTATGGATTGAACTTTCACAGTATCATGTTAGACCCGCTCCACATCCATTGCTTTCGGTCCCCTAGAGGGGGGGTGGGGGGGTTGCCCACATATGAGGTCCTCTCCAAGGTTCTCATATTCATCATTGTCACAGGTGTCCCACTGGGTGTGAGTTTTCCTTGCCCTTATGTGGGTTCTTCCGAGGATGTCGTAGTCGTAATGGTTTGTGCAGTCCTTTGAGACATTTGTGATTTATGGATTTATAAATAAACATTGATTGATTGATTTTACAATTTGAGTTTTTGTTCCTGTCTTTGTATGTTTAGTATCACCATGGGTTTGCCACTCAACCCGCCAGCAGACTCTGCTCGCTCCGCCCGACATGCCCTCTCTCTTATCGCAACCGCCCGGCCCCCTGCCTTCATCACCACCATTGCAAGAGAGGTGAGCCTGAAACACAATAAAATGCCTGAAATATTTGACCACCATTTACATGATGAGAATCAGGTGTCTGAATCAGTCGGCCTGGCCACAGGTGTAGACAACTAAGCACTTAGGCATGGAGACTGGTTCTACAAACATGTGAAGGAATGTGCCGGTCAGTGGAACTGTCATAGGATGCCACCAGTGCGACAAAAAACAGTCGTGAAATGTTCCTACTCATAAATATTCCAAAGTCAACTGTCTGCTTTATCATAAGAAAATGTAAGAGTTTGGGAACAACAGCAACTCAGCCACAAAGTTGTATGCCACGTAAACTGATGCTGAAGGGCATAGTGCAAAGACTTTCTGCACAGTCAGTTGCTACAGAGCTCCAAACTTCATGTGACCTTCCAATTAGCCCACGTACAGTACGCAGAGAGCTTCATGCTTTCCATGGCCGAGCTGCTGCATCTAAGCCATACATCACCGAGTCCAATGCAAAGCACATCGCCAATGGACTCTAGAGCAGAGGAGACGCCTTCTCTGGACTGATGAATCACGCTTTTCCATCTGGCAAATCTGATGGACGATTGCCAGGAGAACAGCACATTGGGTTTAGGAGGAATTATGGTGCTTGGCCCCTTAGTTTTAGTGAAAGGGACTTTGAATGCTCCAGGATACCAAAACATTTTGGACAATTCCACAAACTGTTTGGAACGGGCTCCTTCCACTTCCAGCATGACTGTGCACCAGTGCACAAAGCAAGGTCCATGAAGACGTGGATGGCAGAGTCTAGTGTGGATGCACTTGACTGGCCTGCACAGAGTCCTGACCTGAACCAGATAGAACACCTTTGGGATGAATTAGAACAGAGACTGCAAAAGGTGGACTGATGTCATATTGAACTCTATGGGTTAGGAATGGGATGGCACTTCAAGTTCATATGTGAGTCAAGGCAGGTGGCCAGATACTTTTTGCAGTGTAGTGTATTACAAATCATATTTTGCCTTGACTATCACGTTTTTTTTGTTTGTTTTTTCACATTCAGTCGGTTTTTCATGTTTTGTTTTGTGTCTTTTGTCGCAGGTTCATCGTTTCAATGCCGCTCAGGCGAATTCTCAGTCACAGCAGAACGTTCACACCACCACTCTGGCTCGGGCCAAGACTGAAATATTGAGAGTGATTGACATCCTGGTGGAGAAGATGCCTGGAGATGTTGTGGACTTGCTTGTTGAGGTGCACATGTTCAATCACCCCTGGGAAGTTGTTAAGAATGTACAATCCTTTAGCTAGAGATCAACATCTCTGGTAGATGGTCCATTAAATCTACTGTAGTATAGAATTATAGTAAAGCTGGTCACCACAGCAGTGCTACCTCCTTACCCTCTGCATTGTTTTGGTCATCAGGTGATGGACATCATCATGTACTGCATCGAAGGTTCTCTGGTGAAGAAGAAAGGACTTCAAGAGTGTTTCCCTGCCATCTGCAAGTATGTTGGTTTGTGCATCAGAAATGACAAACTTAAAATTCTAATTGAAAAAACAATGTGTTGCAAATGCTAAATGCCTTTAAAAAATGCAAGCCCTGGGTGTGTCTTATGTTGTTTGTTACAATGTTTATTGTAAGGTGGAGGAGGAACACAACACAATCATGCAATCTGGAATGTTTGATTATTAAAGCAAACTGCAGGCTGTGGACTGTAATATAATGTAATTAGGGTTTTAATAACAGGATGTCTAACCTTCTCATAAACACTTCATCTGCTGATGCCTTAAGGCAGGGGTGTCCAAACTTTATCCACTGAGGGCCGCACACTGAAAAATCAAAGCAAGTGAACCATTTTGATATTCTTTATTTTTAAAAACAATACAATATATGTATAAAAAAATATACATTTCGACCTCCACTCAGGCTTGATCTCAGGGATCCCACAGGGTTTTTGTCAAAAAAAATATTAAAAATGTGTCATTATTCAGTTTTATTTTGTTTTATTATTCAAGTTTTAAATCTCCAGATCAACATTAAGTCTATCTGTCAATATAATGATTTTAAAGATTTAAGTTGTATGCTCTTTTTGTCACAAAAAAAACAGTTTTTTATGGAAAAAAATCAATATTTTTTTTAAGTGGAATATTTGAGATTATATAATAATTGGAGCATTAAAAAGGTCAATAACTCATAACACCATTGATTTTAATTAATTATTATTTGTTTAGCAATGACACTTAAAAATAAATCACCAGCATAGCTCGGTTGGTAGAGCGGCCGAATCAGCAACTTGAGGGTTGCAGGTTCGATTCCCGCTTCCGCCATCCTAGTCACTGCCGTTGTGTCCTTGGGCAAGACACATTACCCACCTGCTCCCAGTGCCACCCACACTGCTTTAAATGTAACTTAGATATTGGGTTTCACTATGTAAAGCGCTTTGAGTCACCAGAGAAAAGCGCTATATAAATATAATTCACTTCACTTCACATTAAAATAATTGGGGATCCAAAAGGGTCTTACTCATTAAAGTGTTAAAAAATAAATTATACATTTTTTCACTGTTTACTTTTAACACATTAATCTCCAGATCAACTTCAGATCTACATGTCAATTATAAGTTTTATTGTTGTTTATGTTTTTTGTTTGTTAATTTTAGGCCCTTCTTTATATGGCAAACAGAAAATACGCAACATTTTCCCCAAAAATATCTCAAAGTGGAAAATTTAACATGACGTAATTGGAGCCTTGAATAGGTCAATAATTCATAATGACATTGATTTTGATTCATTATTATTTTTTAACGAAAGAAACAGCCTGCTTTGTGTTATTAGAGTAAACATTGCAACATGTTCTTGATACATTTCACCCATTTTCTTATTTATATCACTTTATACGTTTTAAAAATGTTTCAATCGTATTTTTAAAATGTGCCATGTGGCCGTTAATAAATGACCTGCTGGCTGCACTTTGGACACCCCCGCCTTAAGGCATCGTTGTCTAAACTGCAGCCCATGGGCCAAGTGCAGCACACTCATTTTGGCCCGCTAGATGTCACAAGTTCTAAAAGGAATTGTCCTTAATTTGAAATATCTGACCGTTGCTGCAACTTTGCAACCATTTTGTGGACATCGTTCAATTGAGGTTAATGACCATGAATTGCACCTTGAAGTGTACGCAGCACAGCTTTTATATAAAGGACCCAATCCAAACAACCAACACGTAACACAACCTTCTCGCGGAACAGATATTATGAAAAAAATGTCCAAGCACAGCACATAATTTAAAAATGACAACTATTTAAATCCATGATTGCATGACGGGAACTATGCAAAACACTCTTTTGTTTTCTGCATTTTAGCCGCCTGATATTTTTGATTGATTAAAACAACAATTAAGGAGATTGTCATAGAAGTAAACAAGGTAGTAGTTGAACTTTCACATACTCTTAATATCCAATTATATTAATTATGAATTATATATGCTTTATATATTTATATATATAATATATGTATATATATTACGGTATATATATGTATGCATACATATGTTTATGTGTGTGTATATATACATATATATATATATATATATATATATATATATATATATATATATGTATGTATGTATATATATGTGTATCTGTATATATATATAGTATGTATATGTATGTATATATGTGTATATATATGTATAAATATGTATGTATATATGTATTTACATGTATATGTAAATATATGTCTATGTATATGTGTGTGTGTGTGTGTGTGTATATATATATATATGTATGTATGTATATATGTATGTATGTATATATATGTATGTATATATGTATGTATATATATACATATATATATGTATGTATGTATGTATGTATGTATGTATGTATACATATATATATATATATATATATATATATATATATATATATATATATATATATATATATATATATATATACACCTAAAGCAACCAAAGCAAAATTAGCTTAGTTATGCTATGTTAACTGTCCCTTTCTGGGTGTTAATGGGTCATTATGGTCATTTTTTTCAGGTTCTACATGGTCGGTTACTGTGACCGCAGTCACCGTATTGCTGTCGGAGCTCGCCAAGGTTCTGTGGCCCTCTATGATGTTCGCACTGGGAAATGCCAGGTACTGCTAAGAAACTGCTACAGATGTGTTTGCCACTCCGGTAGATTTTCAAGCCATGTTCTCTGCAGTTTCTGTTTCATTATTCTGTCAGATCATTCTACACGCAACCCTCCAGAAATTCTATCAGTGGAACCTGTTGAAGTCGGCTGTAGATTTAAAAGTCCTGTTTTTAATCATCCATTCTCCCTTCTGGTGAAAGTCACAAGTAAATGTGCAAGTAATCCTCCGTTTGGGTTTGGGTTCTGTCGACAACCACAGTATGTCGACGTCAGTCAGCCAGCTTGAGGGGCGTGGTCTTAAACGGGTCCAATAAGATGTAAACACTTATTGTTGTAGCTCATCCTGTGAAAGCCACTAACGAGTAAGTGATACACCTGAAGCAACTCAGGTGTTTTGATAGTGTGAAGCAGGGCCTCGAGAAACCAGAACAATTCAGGGAAGGTGCAGCACCTTGGGTTGGGGGCGGGGTGTTGTTGGGGGGCGTGGTTAAGAGGGGAGGAGTATATTTACAGCCATCGATCCATCCATTTCCTACCGCTTATTCCCTTTGGGGTCGCGGGGGGCGCTGGTGCCTATCTCAGCTACAATCGGGCGGAAGGCAGTGTACAACCTGGACAAGTCGCCAACTTATCACAGTATGTGTAGAAATCTTTATTCATAAATGAATAACTTGTTTATTTTTCAACAAGTTTTTAGTTATTTTTATATATTTTTTTCCAAATAGTTGAAGAAAGACCACTACAAATGAGCAATATTTTGCACTGTTATACAATTTAATATTTTAGAAACTGATGACATAGTGCTGTATTTTACTTCTTTATCTTTTTTTTTTCAGCCAAATATGCTTTGCTCTGATTAGGGGGTACTTGAATTAAAAAAAATTTCACAGGGGGTAGTGAAGTGAATTATATTTATATAGCGCTTTTCTCAAGTGACTCAAAGCGCTTTACATAGTGACATCCAGTATCTAAGTTACATTTAAACAAGTGTGGGTGGCACTGGGAGCAGGTGGGTAAAGTGTCTTGCCCAAGGACACAACAGCAGTAACTAGAATGGCACAAGCGGGAATCAAACCTGTAACCCTCAAGTTGCTGGCACGGCCACTCTACCAACCCAGCTATGCCGCCCCACACATCTCTGAAAAAAAGGTTGAGAACCACTGCTCTAAAAGCCGTAGATGTTATCGTCACATATGGCAGTATTGTTGTTTAAGAGTGTCACAACATTGCTGTTTACGGCAGACGAACTGGTTTACGGTAGACAAAAACGTGACTGCTGTTGTTGTGTGTTGTTACTGCACTGGGAGGACGTTAATGAAACTGCCTAACAATAAACCCACATAAGAAACCAAGAATGCGCCCGTCACTCGGGTCCGCATGGAGCTGGATGGGGCGTGGCCTCCAGCTCCGCCTGAATTTCGGGAGAAAATTTGTCCTGGGAAGTTTTCGGGAGAGGCGCTGAATTTCGGGAGTCTCCCGGAAAATCTGGGAGGGTTAGCAAGTATGGTCTTATGTAAAGTAAATCTGTACAGCAGATATGGGCATCTACATCTAGACTACATCTACAAAAAACAGCAAATATTTAATTACTATGTCAAAAAAAGCCTAAATTGATTAATTTTTAGTTCTTACTTTAATAGAGTCAACAGTCTGGTGTAAGCACAACATTCTACAGAATATGCTCAAGAAAATACTCTTTTCAGGGAGTAGACCATTTAATTGTTTTTAATGCAGAAACAGATGTTGATGAGGAGAACCACCAGTAAGCTTTTTTTGTGTCCGATTATTAGCCACAGTTGTACTTTTTAAAGGAGCAGCTGGACACAAAAATGTACATACATGAAGCTGACAAAGGACTTGGTCACAGAGGCTGATCAAAGCTGTGGCAGATGGCTGTGCAGTGGCCAGCCTGCTGTGGTTGGACACACACACACACACACACACACACACACACACACACACACACACACACACACACACACACACACACACACACTATGTCCCAAGGCGTCAGGTGTATTGAAGTACGAAGTGCTGTAAATGGCTTCAGTGTGGTTGACTTCTCTCTGATAGGCTGATTTTATTTATTAGGCCAGTGTTTCCAACCTTTTTTTGGGGCTAAGGTGCGTGTCTTTACATCGGGAAAATGTCACGACACCACCAAACAAAAATATCACAAAAAGTATAAATGCCATGACGTTTAAAGCAGTGTTTCTTATCCTTATTTGAGGTACCGAACCCCACCAAGTTTCATGTTCACATTCACCCAACCCTTCGTTAGTGAAAAATAAAATGTTTTTTTTTTCCAAATTGAATTCTACTGGTGCACAAAATGAAGCGTGCATGAACGTCACCTTTTTCAAAGAACAAAAAGCAACACAGTGCATGAAGTCATAAGAAATGACACACCTGCAAATCAGTGTGACTTCTGCTGTTGCCGTATTCAGAATACGCCGATCAGGAGAAGTTTTTATTTACACGATGAGTTGGGTGTGTCTAGACCTCCGCGACAGAGGTTCCACCGAAACCCTGAGGCAGACTCACCAAACCCCTAGGGTTCGATTGAACCTGGGTTAAGAACCACTGGTTTCAAGTTAAACGTTAAAGTCCCAATGATTGTCACACACACACTAGGTGTGGCCAAATGTGTCCTCTGCATTTGACGCATCCCCTTGTTCACCCCCTGGGAGGTGAGGGGAGCAGTGAGCAGCAGCGGTGGCCGCGCCCGGGAATTATTTTGGTGATTTAACCCCCAATTCCAAACCTTGATGCTGAATTCCAAGCAGGGAGGTAATGGCTCCCATTTTTATAGTCTTTGGTACGACTCGGCCGGGGTTTGAACTCACAACCCGACACTCTAACGCAGGGGTCGGGAACTTTTTTGGCTGAGAGAGCCATACAAGCCAAATATTTTGAAAAGTATTTCCGTTAATTATTATTTGCTAAAAAATAAAGTTTATGAGTTTAAACATCAAATATGTTGTCTTTGTAGCATATTCAACTGAATATGGCTTGAAAAGGATTTGCAAATCATTGTATTCTGTTTATATTTACATCTAACACACTTTCCCAACTCATATGGAAACAGGGTTTGTACATCTTCATCTACTGGTTAATCCCACATAGTATTTGCCGTGCAGCAAGCAATGGAATAAACAAAAAAAAACAACAACAGTGAAACATGAGCGGAATGGAGAGATGTAAGAGTCCTGGAAGACCGGCCCAAAAATCGAATTTGGCTCTTTTTTCCTGCTGCTAACACAACTGGAATCTAATATGAGGCAGAAAAGCAAGTGCGAGTATGAGATGTTCATGTAATTTGCCGTATTATATTTTTCTTCTTTAACAGCCGCACATGGGCTATAATTCCTGGGTCTCGGGCGCCGAGGGCGACACGACTTCATCTCATCTGCTGAAGAGCGCGTGAGATCCCGGTCATAGGCAGGCTGGGATGTTGATGGAGATTTCATTGAGGACCTTTATTGCGTTACACACTCTTCATCTGGTGGGACACTTTATTTGGTTACACCCGCTGCAACATTGCTTTATTTTGTCCCGTGAGTTCTGCTGCTGGACGCCAGCATCTGCTGGACCGAGGCTGGCCCTCACGTGATGGAATTATCTCACTCAGACCCAACACTTACTGTCAGGGACAATACCTGAGTCCTCTTGCTGGGCCGCGATAACATTTCAACACGGACCGAAATATGGTCTTCATCTCGTCTTTGTTATTACGGAATAGGATTTACTGACGTGTTTGCGACGCGGCGAAGAAATGATCTGGAAATTATCAAGGGTCAATTTGGTTCAATCTGTGGAATGGAGTTACCGTATTTTTCGGACTATAAGGCCTGAGCGGGTCTAGTCAGGTCACCAAAGGTGCACCAGATCACAGGGCGCATTAAAAAAAAATGTTTAATAACTAAAGTTCCTTGGGTGAATAATGTACACTCACTACACCAGTATGTTTTAGAACAGGGGTCAGCAACCTTTTTGAAAGCAAGAGCTACTTCTTGGGTACTGATTAATGCCAAGGGCTACCAGTTTGATACACACTTACATAAATTGCCAGAAATAGCCAATTTGCTCAATTTACCTTTAATACATAAATCTATATATATAAAAAAATGTATTTATAATTTGGGCAGCATAGCTCGGTTGGTAGAGTGGCCGTGCCAGCAACTTGAGGGTTGCAGGTTCGATTCCCACTTGTGCCATCCTAGTCACTGCCATTGTGTCCTTGGGCAAGACACTTTACCCACCTGCTCCCAGTGCCACCCACACTGCTTTAAATGTAACATAGATGTTGCGTGTCTCTATGTAAAGCGCTAGATAAATATAATTCACTTCACTTCACTTATATTTATATAAAAAAAATGGGTATTTCTGTCTGTCATTCCGTCTTACATTTTTTTTTTCCTTTTACGGAAGGTTTTTTCGTAGGGAATAAATGATGAAAAACACACTTAATTGAACGGTTTAAAAGACGAGAAAACACAAAAAAAATGCAAATTAAATTTTGAAACAGTTTATTTTCAATTTCGACTCTTTAAAATTCAAAATTCAACCCCAAAAAATGAAGAGAAAAACGAGCTAATTGGAATTTTTCTAAAAAAAATTATTTATGGAACATCATTAGTCATTTTTCCTGATGAAGATTAATTTTAGAATTTTAATGACATGTTTTAAATAGGTTAAAATCCAATCTGCACTTTGTTAGAATATATAACAAATTGGACCAATCTATGTTTCAATCAAGGAAAAAACATTATTTCTTCTGGATTTTCCAGAACAAAAATGTTAAAAAAAACTCAAAAGACTTTGAAATAAGTTTTAAATCTGATTTTACAGATTTTCTAGATTTGCCAGAATATTTTTTTTTAATTTTAATCATAAGTTTGAAGAAATATTTCACAAATATTCTTCTTTGAAAAAACAGAAGCTAAAATGAAGAATTAAATAAAAATGTATTTATTATTCTTTACAATAAACAAAATACATTTACTTGAACATTGATTTAAATTATCAGGAAAGAAGAGGAAGGAATTTAAAAGGTAAAAAGGTATATGTGTTTAAAAATCCTAAAATTATTTTTAAGGTTGTATTTTTTTCTCCGTTGTCTTTCTGAAAGTTATAAGAAGCAAAGTAAAAAAATAAATGAATTTATTTAAACAAGTGAAGACCAAGTCTTTAAAATATTTTCTTGGATTTTCAAATTCTATTTGAGTTTTGTCTCTCTTAGAATTACAAATGTCCAGCAAAGCGAGACCAGCTTGCTAGTAAATAAATAAAATAAAAAAATCGAGGCAGCTCACTGGTAAGTGCTGCTATTTGAGCTATTTTTAGAACAGGCCAGCGGGCGACTCATCTGGTCCTTACGGGCGACCTGGTGCCCGCGTTGGTGACCCCTGTTCTAGTGCTTTCATGGCTAGTTTACTGACAAATAAAAGTAACAACTTCACACTACTCGCAGTATAGCTCGGTCGGTAGAATGGCTATGCCAGCAACTCGAGGGTTCCTGGTTTGATCCCCACTTCCGCCATCCTAGTCACTGCCGTTGTGTCCTTTGGCAAGACACTTTACCCACCTGCTCCCAGTGCCACCCACACTGGTTTAAAAAGCTTACTTAGATATTGGGTTTCACTGTGGAAAGCATTTTGAGTCACTAGAGAAAAGTGCTATATAAATATAATTCACTTCACTTCATTAGAAATGGCAACAGTGGAGGATGAATGTCCTACAACAAGAAGATAGAGAAAAAGCAGAAGCTTATCGAATACGGTGTCTCCACGGACTACAAAGGCGGACGAGCACAAAGTTTTAAGACTTATGCAGATCCCAAATACAGATCAGTAGGTACCAGAAGGTAAAAAAATTAGCTTTTGCATTATATTGCGAAACAATACGCCAGAGAATGTTTTACCTTATACACACACCATAATAATACTGGTATGTTGAAGCACAGTACAATCCATCAAGGGGTGCGGCTTCATAGCTTACCAAAGTCCTACTAAAAAGATAGATTTTTGACTGCTACTAAAAAGAAAAATTTTTGAGCGCCGTGTGTAATGTTCTATATTTTCAATGGAACATATAAAATGTTGGTGTTGTTTACTTGAGTCACATTGCCATCATAGTGCAGCAGCCTACTCTTCACTTATGTGTGACTGCCATCTACTGGTCACACTTATCATTACACCATACACCAAATAAAATTGCTTCGAGGTGGGTAAGCTCAACTAAATTTATAGTCTGTAAAAAACGGTAGGTATTTTTGTTTGTCATTCGCACGGATGGGTGGCACTTAATTTGTTCTTAACTATGATGACAATAAAGGGATTCTTGTCTATTTTATTCTAATGAGCAAGCATAACAGTATCTGGTTCATTTTGGTGTTGTTTACATGAGTCATATTGCAGTCTACATGTATCTCTCTAATGTGTGACTGCCATCATATTGCACACCACATGTTTCTCTTATGTTTGACTGCCATCTACTGGTCACACTTAACATTTCCCCATGTACCAAATAAAATAGCTTCGGGGTCGGTAAGCACAACCAAAATGATTCCGTACATTAGGCGCACCGGATTATGAGGCGCATTGTCGATTTTTAAGAAAATTAAAGGATTTTAAGTGCGCCTTGTAGTCGGATAAATACGGTAAATATTCGTACAGTACAAAGTTGTAGGAAAAAAATGTCTTCAAAATGTTTTTTCATTGTGGGAATTGTCTGTGAAAGTTTTGCTTTGTTGTGCAATTCAGTGACACAAGTTCCCACTTTCCTTTCTAACCCTGTGAGTTTTTCCTTGCCCTGATGTTGGATCTGCAGCCAAGATGTCGTCGTTGCTTGTGCAGCCCTTTGAGACACTTGTGATTTCGGGCTATATAAATAAACACTGATTGACTGATTGATTGTCTGCTTGTCTGTAGAACATCCACGGTCACAAAGGTCCAATCACGGCGGTGTCATTTGCCCCTGATGGCCGTTACCTAGCAACGTACTCCAACGCTGACAGCCACATCTCATTTTGGCAGGTAAACTATATCACTTTATCTATTTATTTATCTACTTTTGTCAGGATTGTAACCTCCCGAGAGCTAAAGATCTCAGAAGATTTAATTTTAGAACATTTTAGAATACTGAAGTATAATTACTTGTGGTGTCACAATACAACTTTTTCACTTCCGTTACTGAAATTGGAGCTTTGATTATTGACATATACTGATATTGATCCAATACGATATCAGCAGGAATCAAACATACTTCTGTTACTTTGTAGTGTAACAATCGTGTTCCCTTGTTTGGTTTTTACTCATTTTTACTAATTGGTTCTTATCTAGTTTGCACTTTGTCTGTGTTATTATTATTATTATTATTATTGGATTTTATCTAGTTTGCACTTTGTCTGTGTTATTATTATTATTATTATTATTATTATTATTGGATTTTATCTAGTTTGCACTTTGTCTGTGTTATTATTATTATTATTATTATTATTATTATTGGATTTTATCTAGTTTGCACTTCGTCTGTATTATTATTATTATTATTGTTATTATTATTGGATTTTATCTAGTTTGCACTTTGTCCGTATTATTATTATTATTATTATTATTATTATTATTATTATTGGCTTTTATCTAGTTTGCACTTTGTTTGTATTATTATTATTATTATTATTGGATTTTATCTAGTTTGCACTTTGTCTGTATTATTATTTTTATTATTATTGTTATTTTTATTGGCTTTTATCTACATTGCACTTTTGTTTGTGTTATTATTATTATTATTATTATTGGATTTTATCTAGTTTGCACTTTGTCTTAGTATTATTATTTGTATTATTATTGTTATTTTTATTGGCTTTTATCTACTTTGCACTTTGTCTGTATTATTATTATTATTATTTATTATTATTATTATTATTGGATTTTATGTAGTTTGCACTTTGTCTGTATTATTACTATCATTATTATCGACTCCTCTTTGCCTCATTCTTTTTATTTTCCTATTTTAATGTTGTTAGATCTGTGTTGTTCTTGTTATTGTTGAGGACAAGTGTTGTAAATTAGCTTTGGCTCCAAACACTCTGATATTTATGTTTCTGCATCCGTCCCTATTTCAAATGAACTTTTATATATAAAGTTTTAACAATATTTATTTCAAGTTAAATTACTTAAACAAAATAAAATGGTCTGAATAATCACTAACATATTTTTTTATTAAAAATCTGGAGTGGACTTATGCTGTCTTTAAGTTAAAGTGGAGTGGTAATTGTTCTTTGACAACAACTCTTGGCCAAAATAATTAAGCTAAAATGAGTAAGTTGAATGATGCGGACACATTTGTTACTGGAAAATTGCTAATAGGATTCTGTAAGTAATATGTAACTCTAATGATTTGATACTAGTTTCTATGGACAAATGTCATGTTGTAGACTGCAATAATATCCAATTAGGACACGTACTAGGGATGTCCAGCCTGTAAAGTATTGTGGATCTAAGGACGTCCAGCCTGTAAAGTATTGTGCATCAGTTGTAAACACTTTGCAGGACTTCTTCTTTCACATATTGTAGATGCAATTATAATCCAGTTCTAGTATTTCTTTGCTCACATCAAACTGATATTCACTGTCAATATCAAATTCTGACACCTTCAGTAATAATTCATTCTGGCCGCTGATTAAAATTTTTTTTTATTGTTAGTTAGAGTGCTTTTTCTGTTATTATTTATAAGTTACTTGATGGTCCAACACTGGGACATTATTTGTGTGTATGATGGATTTCTAAGAATATTCCAAAGTATTATTATGATAAACATTGTCATTTGAAAAAAAAATTACAATTAATAGTGTATGTGCCTAAATATGTGTGTATTATTTGCACGTACTTACTGTATTTTCCTCAACCCCACGGAATTTTTTTTTCCAAAATCGTGAGTTTGACATTTCGTAAAAAACAACTCCATAAATAAAACTGCTGTGACGTGTCTGACTTTAGATGAACACCAGTCTGCTGGGCAGCATCGGGATGTTGAACTCGGCCCCCCAGCTGCGCTGCATTAAGACCTACCAGGTACCACCGGTCCAACCGGCCTCTCCCGGATCCCAGAACCACCTGAAACTGGCCCGCCTCATTTGGACTTCCAACCGGAACGTCATCCTGATGGCGCACGACGGCAAGGAGCACCGCTTCATGGTGTAAAAAGTGCACGGGTACTTTTAGGCTCCGCTTGACTTCACAGCATGACTTAGTGTGACAACAACAACATTTTATTGGGGAACGATCTAGAATCTTGAAGACGGGAATTAAGAACCCAACCTTAGTAGGTTTTCATGTGTTTTATCTCCCAATTACTGAATATGTAATATAAGTTACATTTAGTATTATGTAACGTAGTTATTTATCTGGTCATTCCAAATTATTATTTGTTTTAGTTTTCACTTCATTGCTATTTATTTGATGCTCCCCCTTTATTATGAGGACACAATAAGTTTGCGTAGCTATGGAGAATTTTACGACAGTATTTTACTTTACTTTTATTACTGCTGGAATAAATGCATTTTTTTTTCTTCACGTTTGTGAGTGCGCCGCCTCGTACGCCATCTCAGAGGCTTACTTCCATACTCACGAGGGATGTCTGATAATATCGGACTGATGATATTATTATGCTTTAAAATGTAATATCGGAAATTATCGGTATCGGTTTCAAAAAGTAAAATTTGAGACTTTTTAAAACGCCTCTGTGTACACAGATGTAGGAAGGTACAGAACATTAGCACATAATATCTCTGGCTTTTCACCCACACAAGTGAATGCTAGGCATACTTGGTCAACAGCCATGCAGGTCACACTGAGGATGGCCGCATAAACAACTTTAACACTGTTACAAATGTGTGAACCCACACCAAACAAGAATGACACATTTCGGGAGAATATCCACACCGTAACACAACCGAACAAATACCTGCAGCACTAACTCTTCCGGGACGCTACAATATAAACCCCGCCCACCTCAACCTCCTCGTGCTCTCTCAGGGAGAGCGTGTCCCAAATTCCAAGCTGCTGTTTTGAGGCATGTTAAAAAAAAATAATACACTTTGTGACTTCGTTAATAAATATGGCAGTGCCATGTTGGCATTGTTTTTTTACATAACTTGAGTTGATATATTTTAGGGAAAAACGTGTTACATTGTTTAATGCATCCAGCGGGGCATCACAACAAAGTTAGGTGTGATGATGTCTTCATTCCAGTATCAGTCGATATCGGAATCGGTAATTAAGAGTTGGACAATATCGGATATCGGCAAAAAAAGCCATTATCGGACATCTCTGGCTTCAGTTTATTGCAGGAATGACTACTAAAAGTAGCTTTAATGATGAGCAACTCGTACTTGAGTAAAAAAGTGTGACAACTAAGAGTTTTTTCTCCCACTTTGAGTCATCTTGCAGCGTAGGAAGCATCAACATGATGGCTAACAATACTAAAAATATCACAATTACCCACTAGGGTCGTGCATCCCAGGGAAAATGATACGGACATCTATGATTTTTGACTAAACACGTGCATTGCGAGCTCACTTAAACGCTGCTGAAATGTGTTTGATTAACGCTCACTTTAATGTAATTATTACACTTGTGTTTGCTACGCGATGACATCATCAGTGGCTTGTAAATGGAACTTTTTGCTTCACAACGTTTAAAGTAAGAGAGAAATATATTCACCCAAATGTACATAGAAATATATTCACTGAATGATGAGTTTGTGTTGGTTTAGGAAGTCAAGTTTGTTTTAGAATAATGCTGTCAAAGTTAAAGGGGAACTGCACTTTTTTGGGGGGTAATACTACGATCCTTATGTAAGACAAGCACACAAGTTTTTCTTTGTTTATGCATTCTAACTTGCAAATAAGTCCTCTTACAATGGAGCCTATAAAGCCTTTCAAAACACGTCCATCGTTTTATATCAAATAACTCATTTTATCCCATGGAGGAAAACTTATTCCCACTGGTAAAATCCTGGGATGATAACTTAAAAATAAAGACCACTTTTAAAATTTTTATTTGTGGCAAAAATAAAACACGCATATTTTGAAAATGTACTCATGACAAATAATCCTCTTTGCAAAACATTTCAAGTTAGTTTACAAAGCCAGTAAACTTCAAGCACTTCCTGTTCAGCATTATCATCTTGGCGGTTCATTAAAGACGTGTTTGGGAAAGCTACCGAGTGTTTCCTCGAACCGCCGCACTGCTGACATCCACAAATGTGACAACACATTGAACCGAACTCTCACGGCTGTGTTGGATCCACTATGGACTGAACTTTCACAATATCATGTTAGACCCGCTCGAAATCCATTGCTTTCGGTCCCCTAGTGGGGGCTGGGGGGGTTGTTGCCCACATATGTGGTCCTCTCCAAGGTTCTCATAGTCATCATTGTCACCGAGGTCCCACTGGGTGTGAGTTCTCCTTGCCCTTCGGTGGGTTCTTCCGAGGATGTCCTAGTGGTTTGTGCAGCCATTTACCATCATTCAAATATTACAATTATAATATAATCATAACAATAATCAAAATGACACCGTAATAGCCAAATTAAAGGTAACATAACCCCAAACATAACCAATGTGAACGTGGTAGATTTAAGCATAAAATAAAATACGACAAACAACAAATGTAGAAACATGCATTTTTACAATGGACTTCAGGGTGCGCATTGTGCCGTCAACAAACTGCACGAAAAATCTTAACGACAAAGATGACGGTCATGTTGACTTTGCATTTTACTGTTTCGTTATTTTTATCTGTTGAGTTGATTATTTACAACAACAAAAAAAGGTATTGTGCATTGCTACGGCGTCAGTCTGTTGCCAGCCACAATCGACGCTGATTGGAGTAGTGGCAGCCAATCCGGAGGGCGCTTAAAGTCAGCTGACACGTCATCTTTAAACAGTGTCACGTGTGACGTGGATTACACTTGAATTGCTATTGTGACATCCAGTGGATACATTTAGAACGGCAGTTTCTTTTATTGAAAAATTGCAGCTCACTTCAACTTATTTTGAGGGCTGTGGGCCGGGTTAAACCTATTTGCGGGCCCCGGTCCGTACATTTGACACCCCTTTTTTATATACTTGTAAGTATATATTCATAATGTAGTAACATTCATCATAACATGTCGTATTTACAGATTTTGCGGCACATCACGACATTGGCTTTCCCCCCCCCCAACAACATCATAAACATCACTTACTGTGCAATGTCTGCTGTCACTGGGATGGCGATTGATACAATCTTCATACTTAAACTCCTGTTTGGATGAAGAATGACTCATAATACTCGCAAATAAAAAATATGTGTGGCATGAAGCATCTTTTAGGGGGGTTTTCCGCCATTTCCGGGTATAAGTTGACTGTCGAGGTTGACCCACTGCTCACAGATTTTCAAAAGAAAGTTCTAAAGCTTATTGATATATAGCATCAAATAGAATAGAAAGTACTTTATTGATTCCTGGGGGAAATTCAGCAAATATCAGATTGTAGGTGTATTTATTTTGTACACTTGGTGTTCATATTTCACTGTTTGTTGCATTTTTTGGCGTTTCACTTGATTGTAAAATATGTGGATGGAAAAGGGGATGTGATGTTCATATTTTGACAATATTCAGTGTTTTATCCTTCATAGAAAAATGTAAAAATTCCATTACGTTTTTTAAGGCGGTCCGTCATAACGTTTTTAGCATTCAATCAGACATTATTGTGAGGTTTTGTATTAGTGTTCCTAAAAATAGATATACCGGCCCCAAGACACATTTTTTTCTGTAAATGTGGCCCCCCGGGTCTAAATAATTACCCAGGCCTGATGTAGATGCAAAGACGTCATGGCTGCTATTGGCTCAAATGTAAGCAGGATTTTATTTACATTTATTTAGAATGCATTAAAAAAAAAGAAAAATGTGTTCTAGTCTGGGCTTCACGGTGGCAGAGGGGTTAGTGCGTCTGCCTCACAATACGAAGCTCCTGCAGTCCTGGGTTCAAATCCAGGCTGGGGATCTTTCTGTGTGGAGTTTGCATGTTCTCCCCGTGAATGCGTGGGTTCCCTCCGGGTACTCCGGCTTCCTCCCACTTCCAAAGACATGCACCTGGGGATAGGCCCCTCCCACCTCCAAAGACATGCACCTGGGGATAGGCCCCTCCCACCTCCAAAGACATGCACCTGGGGATAGGTTGATTGGCAACACTAAATGGTCCCTAGTGTGTGAATGTGAGTGTGAATGTTGTCTGTCTATCTGTGTTGGCCCTGTGATGAGGTGGCGACTTGTCCAGGGTGTACCCCGCCTTCCGCCCGATTGTAGCTGAGATAGGCGCCAGCGCCCCCCGTGACCCCGAAAGGGAATAAGCGGCAGAAAATGGGTGGGTGGGGGGTGTTCTAGTCTCCAATAAGGATTGTGGATTATAGGCAATTTTAAGAAAAAAAGTGCAATTCCCCTTTAATGCAAGTTATTCTTATTTAAAAATATATATAATAATAATTTAGATAGATTTGTCTAGCAATTTATTTTATTTAGGTGAATGCATCCTGTAGGTAAGTGCAAAGCTGAGTGAGAAGAGTCGTTTGCAAATTTAATTTCAAAATAAAACCGTGAGCAGGTTTTGAGCTTTGAGAAGTGTCCAAACTGTTGGCCTGTAATGTACGTGAATAATGCCATTATTTTTTGTGACTAGCACAAGCGTTAACATTATTTTTGACATCCTTAGAAAAACATTGTTGTTAAAGGAAGATAACGTAGTGGAAACATTTCTCATCATCGTTGTGTTCACTCCTCACCTTGTTCCTTATTGCAAATCTTATGTTTCACATTCCAACTCCATCCATCCATTTTCTACCGCTTGTCCCTTTTTGGGGTTGCCGGTACATTCAACTCATTTGTGAAAACAGAAAAAAGGCAAAAAAAAAAGAAAAACCTGTGTACAACTTTCCAAACATCTTTAAATATAAACCAATAGTGAAATATGATTATGGTCTGTTATGTAGTTGTACCTAATGAAATGACCTGCGGGGGCAAATAAATGTTTGACCCCCTGCTGATTTTGTAACTTTAACCTTAATAATTAGTCTTTACTTTTTATCAGAGAGAGCAGGAGCCAACAAGAAGTCCAGAAAAGTATTTGAGTGAATGAAGTATTTGACCTTGCAGGCTGATGATGTTCCCACAGGTGAGAAGCTGGCTGGGCAGAGACCAACACTTAGTACTAAAATGGAGAAAACAACATTTAAATCCTCCTGGATCTGAACCTCCGTGCAGAATGAGTGTCAGGTGCATCACCAAGACAAACATAAGTAGCACACTTTGCTGGGGTGGAGTGATACAGTATCCATGGAGACAGAACACCGCCATTTGTCTACAATGTTGACATTGGAGACAAATAAATACAAAATTATAAAAAATACAATAATTTTGGTGGCTATTTTTTGACACGTTATCGATTATCCTTCCATCCATTTTCTACCGCTTATCCCTTTAGGGGGATGTTATATATTATATCCATCCATCCATCTTCCGCTTATCCGAGGTGGTGTCGCGGGGGCAACAGCCTAAGCAGGGAAGCCCAGACTTCCCTCTCCCCAGCCACTTCATCCAGCTCCTCCCGGGGGATCCTGAGCCGGGAGACATGGTCTTCCCAACGTGTCCTGGGTCTTTCCCGTGGCCTCCTACTGGTCAGACGTGCCCTAAACACCTCCCTAGGGAGGCGTCCGGGTGGCATCCTGACCAGATGCCCGAACCGCACTCATCTGGCTCCAAATTATATTGTTTTATATATTTTTTTACACTTTTAATGTTTGAAACCATAAAAAAAGAAGCGAAACCTTAAAAAAAATTAAACAAAACTGTAAAAAAGAGAAACAAATGAAAATAAATATATATAGCATGAAAATCTTTCAAACACACAAAAACAATAAATATTGGCATTGAAAATATCCACCAAAAAGTGAGTGAGTGAATTATATTTATATAGCGTTTTTTCTCTAGTGACTCAAAGCGCTTTACATAGTGAAACCCAATATCTAAGTTACATTTAAACCAGTGTGGGTGGCACTGGGAGCAGGTGGGTAAAGTGTCTTGCCCAAGGACACAACGGCAGTGACTAGGATGGCGGAAGCGGGGATCGAACCTGCAACCCTCAAGTTGCTGGCACGGCCACTCTACCAACCGATCTATACCGCATTTTTGATGCTTGTATTTATCAAGTTAAGTAGCAATGATTGTCACACACACACTTGGTGTGGCAAAGTTATTTTCTGCATTTGACCCATCAACCTTGATCACAGGTGAGGAGAGCAGTGAGCAGCAGCAGTGGCCACGCCCGGGAGTCATTTTTTGTGATTTAACCCCCAATTCCAACCATTGATGCTGAGTGCCAAGCAGGGAGGTAACGGGTACCAGTTGTATAGTCTTTGGTATGACTCGGCCGGGATTTGAACTGACAACCTACTGATATCAGGGCAGACACTCTAACCACTAGGCCAAGTACAACTTTTTTGACAATGTCAATTTTTTTCTAGATAGATATCCCGCTGCTCAAAAATAAAAATCACCTGAACGCTTGGAAGAAAGTGAAGCAACACCTAAAAGGAGCTTTTTTCCAACTCAACTCAACAACCATGTTTTGAAGGCAGAGAAATGACATCACACCCCTCCTGTCAAACATGGAAGTGAAAATATTTTAGGTATCTTTAAAAGGTACATGAAGACTTTGGAACAGGTGTCACAGAACAACTAAGCACCCAAAAGGCAGGACATGAATGATGTACTGTAGACGCTGATAGTGTGCCTGCAAGGCCCCCAAACTTAATCCCTGTCGATAACAGTAGAGCATGTGTTGCCAAGTGACAGCCTCAAAACCCTCCAGATTTGGACAGTACTTGTAAAGAGGAGTGGAACAATATCTTTAACAACCTGAGCCTTGTTTCAAGGGTTGGAATTGGGAGTTAAATCACCAAAAATTATTCCCGGGCGCGGCCACCACTGCTGCTCACTGCTCACCTCATCTCCCAGTGGGGGATCAAGAGTGATGGCTCAAACGTAGAGAGACATTTCGCCACGCCGTGTGTGTGTGTGTGTGTGTGTGTGTGTGCGTGTGTGTGTGTGTGTGTGTGTGTGTGTGACAATCATGGGTACTTTAACTTGGGATCAAGTACTTCTTTCACTCAAAGAAATGTTCATAGTGTTGGAAGTTTTATTTCTGGGTTTGTTTAAGAAATAACCTAAAAGAAAAAAATCATGGACTGTTCATGTGTTAAGTTCAACAAAATAAGCAGGGTGTCCCCAAAATATATTTCCCCCCGTTTTGTGTTAATGTGCATTGAATATATTAGTGTGTGTGTGTGTGTGTGTGTGTGTTCTGGCAATGCATACTTAATGGGGACATCGCTCTGTTTACACACCTTTAGGGGACCTCTGACGGTGTGGGGACTGTCAGAGGTCCCCTAAAGCAGTTGTCCCCAACCACCGATTGGTACCGGGCCGCAATAGAATTTTTTATTAAATCAACATAAAGAACACAATACACACTTACAATTAGTGCACCAACCACAAAAACCTCCCTTTTTCATGACAAAGAAGAAAAAATAAAAAATTAAATTAAAAAAAAAGGACCCCCCCCCCCCAGCCCCCGGGCCGCGGGACAAATTATTAAGCGTTGACCGGTCCGCGGATACAAAAAGGTTGGGGACCACTGCCCTAAAGGGAAACCTTTAATTTCATTTGAACTTTTTTGTTTTTCAACGGTCCTCAGTTGTCAGGTACAAATTTGTGTGAATTATGCAAAAATATTGAAATGTGGTCCCCATGAACCATATTAACTCTTTTCCCCAGGGTCCCCAGTAAGACTGATCAGCACATTACTTCATCAATCCAGAGATTTAAAGACGTGTATGAGCTAACTGGCCAGTGGACATTTTACACCATTTTTTTTTATGCCTCCACAACCTGTAGAAAGGGTGGTCCCCACAAGTCATGAACAACAACTTGGTCCCCATTCCAAGTGTGTGTGTGTGTGTGCATGCATGTGAGCAGTTCTCAGTTTGACTCCACTATGTACTGCAGGAAGGGAGTTCATATGACCCCATTCGTCGCGGTTTACCTGACACATGAAGCGTGACAAATTTGGGGCGTGCATCATCCAATTGAGGGTCGAATATTTTTTAATGTTTTTTGTGGCAATTCTGACTTTGACCACAGCTATGAAGAGTTCAGTTTTGTGTATTTATTTATATAGCACATTTAAAAACGAGCCCAGTCGGCCAAAGTGCTGCACGGACATAACAAAAGGGTCACAGAGTGTCACATGTACGTTGTGACAAGGACGGGTGAATAAAATTTCGTAGTAATATATACCTTAAAAGAAGTGCAGAATGTATCACTTAAAATGCTTAAATGTAATTAATAAATAAAGGAATAAAACAAAAACACCCAATAAATGATGGCGCTTTCCATCATTTTAGGCAGTCTGCATTGCAAAATGTTTAACCCCTTCTCTTCCACCCAGGAATGGGGTCATATGAATCCACACCCTGCTGTATCAAATCTAAGTGTAAGATGTGAACTTTTTGTCCAATAAAGATGTTCCAAAAAAAATAATAATAAAGTTTGTGTGTTTTATAGTCTGTATATTCAGGCCAGTAAAGGGGGGTGGGGGGGATTTTCAGATGCAAATGAGTTGAGATATAAATTAAAGTGAACAATTGATTTAAATGACCTTAATGGTCCCCTATGACAAAAATTAATCGAACAGGTCTGGGTTTCTATGAGGACCCCGACTTAAACAAGTCAAAAAACTTGTGTGTGTGTATATATATATATATATATATAAAATTGGATTATCCAGAGAATAGTGCTCGATACCGTGGTAAGAGTGCAAAATCTCCTCACGATTGAGGGAACCCCTCATGAAACAGTTCTGTAGAGATGAAGTAGTCTTGTGATTTTTTCCACACATACATATATATATATTGATATATATATGTGTATGTATATATATATATGTATGTATATATATATATATATATATATATAAATATATATATATATATGTATGTATGTATATATGTATATATATATATATATATGTGTGTATATATGTATGTATATATATATATATATATGTATATATATATATATTTATTTATTTATATATGTATATGTATATGCATATAAATGTACAGCCCGTCTTACTGCATATGGCCAAAAGCAGTACCAGTTGATTTTACGGTAAAAACTGAAGTCGGCGGAATTTAGCCGTAAAAATCAATTGTCAATTTTATAGTCTACAATTTGATTGATAATTTGTTTTGAAATCATAAGTCAAACAGATATGAGTACAGTATTCATCTTTATTTTAACAAAAATATATTTTTGAAATACATAATATAATATTTTGACAATATTGAATTTCAAAAGAAATGCAATTTCCTTGAGTACAAGATTTGTGATTTCAAAAGGGAAAGAACAAATGTATTTAGTTTGAAAAGATGCAGCATTTTATTAACGCATATTATTTCCCGGCTTTCCCGGGCCACATCAAATAATGTGGTGGCCCAGATTTGTCCCTTGAGTGTGACACCTGTGTGCTATCTGATGGGAAAAAGAACAGTTGTCATTCATAAAGCAGATGATTGTTGGCGTACAAGTGTGAGTGCAGCCTTGTGTGAGGTGTGTATTGATCAGTGTGTGCTCCACCAGGGTGAACAGCAGCAGTGAGTGCAGACACCATGTTGCCTCTTGACTGTAAAGACTGTTAAACCATGAAAGGCTGCAGGGTCACTGTCTCATCTTGCTTCTTCAGTGTTTCAAGAAGCTGCCGGCTGGGAAGGTGTTACCCTTGCATGCTTAAAGCCACTCTGCACATGACTCCTAATGGGCAACATTTACTATTCACTTTCACCTTTTTCTCGCTCGCATACATCCAAACAAAGACTTGCAATACTAAACCAATTTACCAGCTTAGGTTCTTAACTCAAAACACTTTCATCTAAAATCTACTTTTCCCGTTGAAAAGAAAAGGTGAGGCCTTTAATCACAGGTTGAAACACCGATGACATCTATTAAACAGACAAGAAGCAAGGAATTAAACAGAGACAGGATTCAATTTAGCTCAATGAGGAGAAACGTCTGGGCTGTACTCTTGTATAGTCTTCCACCAATCTCCGAGGAAATGGTTGCACGCCTCCTCTTTTATTTGGACTGTTCCTGATTACATGGCAACAGCTGTTTCTAAAGAGAGGGGGGTCGTAAACCGCTGTTGCCCTAGGTCACAAAACAGTTCAAAGAAAAGATGCCTAGAGCTTGTGTCTGGTCCTGCTTCTTATGCGCTTTGTAGATCTTCCTGATCTTCCTGTAGATCACAATAGATCAAAGAAACCGACACCTTCATGTCGCGTCCCATCGTACACAGTGGAGTTTTACAAGCCTTTTACAATCTTTTGCCTGCTCGCTGGTAACTTATGGGAACACAAAGTTCTGTAATAACTTAGATACAATTATTCTGACACCATGCCCACCATCAAGCATGGTGGTGCTAGTATTATGCTCTGGGCCTGTTTTGCTGCCAATGTTGCTTTACAGAGAGTAAATGGGACAATGAAAAAGGAGGATTACCTCCAAATTCTTCAGGACAACCTAAAATTATCAGCCCGGAGGTTTGGGTCTTGGGCGCAGTTGGGTGTTCCAACAGGACAATGACCCCAAACACATGACAAAAGTGGTAAAGGAATGGCTAAATTAGGCTAAAATGAAGGTTTTAGAATGACCTTCCCAAAGTCCTGATGTCAGGTTCAAACACTGATGACATCTATTAAACAAGACAAGAAGCAAGGAATTAAACAGAGACAGAATTAAATTCGGCTCAATGAGGAGAAACGTCTGGACTGTACACTTGGTACAGTTCCACCACGCTCTGACGAAAGATTGTACGCCTCCTCTTTTATTTGGATTTGGCAACAGCTGTTTCTAAAGGGAGTGGGGTCGTAAACAGCCATCACCTTTGATTACAAAACAGTTCAAAGAAAAGGTCGCCTTGAGGGAAGTCAGGCCCTGCTTCCTCTCCGCTCTTTAGGTCTCGGGTCAAGACAAAATCTTTCTTTGGATTATAATACATGAAAGAAACAGAACACCTTATGTTGCTTCCCATCCTACACAGTGGACTTTTACAAGCCTTCTTGGTAGGATCAAAGACAGCTTTTGTCCTGAACTCAATGTAACACAAAGTTGTGTGATAACTTAGATGCACTTATTCTAACACCTGACTTAAACGTAAGGACAATGCTGAAGAAACAAGTCCATGTCAGAAAACCAACAAATTTAGCCGAACTGTACCAATTTTGTCAAGAGGAGTGGTTAAAAATTCAAGCAGAAGCTTGTGGATGGCTACCAAAAGCGCCTTATTGCAGGTAAACTTGCCAAGGGACATGTAAGCAAATATTAACATTGCTGTATGTATACTTTTGACCCTGTCACAATTTCAGTAGATCCATAATAAATTCATAAAAGAAGCAAACTTCATGAATGTTTTTTGTGAGCAACAAGTATGTGCTCCTATCACTATCACGAAAAATAAGAGTTGTAGAAATGATTGGAAACTCAAACCAGCCATGACATGATGTTCTTTAAGTGTATGTCAACTTTTGACCACGACTGTTGTTATTATTATTATTATTATTATTTTTCCTGCTCAATTTTTTTTCATGTCCTAACTTTTTTTGGGGGGGTATGGGAACATTTGCTTCATTTTTTTTTTTTTAAGCGTGTGTATTTTGCAATTATTGATATTAGCCAAAGTTGCAGCCTTCTAACTTTTTTCAAATTTTGCTGGAGGTAAAAAAGATTAGCGAAGGATCAGTGGTGAGTTGATCGATGGCGTCTTCCAGGTGTTGATGTTTTTTTATGTGGCCTTGCAGAAGAAATTGTAGCTTGAAACAACACATACAGTGGGAAAAAGTTTATGGAATAACTTTTACTTTCCTACAAAGGCTCAGACTGCTTTAAATCATTAAATCAAATAAGTAGTTTATATATTGCATTTATTTATTTATTACCGCAATGTTTGCTATTTATGACATTTTATGGTGTGGAAAACAAACATTTTTCTAACCTTAAGGATCCTATGTTTGCATGTAGAGTATATCTGTTTTCCAGTAAGTGCGGGAGCCCCCCAGCTACTTAAGAAAGCCACGCCCCAAACAGTATATGTGGCACCCGGGCAACTAGGGCCCCCCGACCTTATGCATGCATGCGGGCCCCCCAGTACCAAACCACCACGTGGCCCAGCAGGCCGCAGAAGGACACAGAAGGACAGGCCTGGCCGGGGACAAGGCACGGGTGAAGCAGGAGACAACCACCCCCAAGCCAGCAAGAGACCACACCCATGCAGGCAGAAAGAAGACAATATTGGCCCTCAACATTTTGTAAAAATACAATTCATCATTCAATTGGAATTGACACTTATTGGCTTCATCAGCGAAGGTAAGCAGTGGATTTTTTTTTCAGATATTTTTGCATATATCGATCAACAATGGATTGGCTTGAGCATCTTTGAAGACCTACTGAAATGAGATGTTCTTATTTAAACGGGGATAGCAGCTCCATTCTATGTGTCATACTAGCCAAAAAAGTTCCCGACCTCCGCTTTAGCAGGTAACTTTTGAAATGATGCTACACATTAGCAGTAATGCTACTTTAATAGCAACGCTTTTGCCCCACACTTGACAAATTACAGTTGTCTGTTCGACATATTCCCGCTTGAAGACAAACCACCGCCAGACGATGAACCCCCTGATGTTTTTCTGGGGATTTAATTCTTCCTTCATTCGCACTTTCTTCCTCTCGTATTACCACTCTGCTAGCATCACAGCTAACGGTAACCATGCTGCTACCTCTCTGAGGTGACAGTATGTGACGTATGAGGTGACAGTATGAGGAGACAGTATGTGACGTGTGAGGTGATAGTATGTGACGTGTGAGGTGATAGTATGTGACTTGTGAGGTGACAGTATGTGACGTGTGAGGTGACAGTATGTGACGTGTGAGGTGACAGTATGTGACGTGTGAGGTGACAGTATGTGACGTATGAGGTGACAGTATGTGACGTATGAGGTGACAGTATGTGACGTATGAGGCGACAGTATGTGACGTGTGAGGTGACAATATGTGACATATGAGGTGACAGTATGTGACGTATGAGGTGACAGTATGTGACGTATGAGGCGACAGTATGTGACGTGTGAGGCGACAGTATGTGACGTATGAGGTGACAGTATGTGACGTATGAGGTGACAGTATGTGACGTGTGAGGTGACAGTATGTGACGTATGAGGTGACAGTATGTGACGTATGAGGTGACAGTATGTGACGTATGAGGTGACAGTATGTGACGTATGAGGTGACAGTATGTGACGTATGAGGCGACAGTATGTGACGTGTGAGGTGACAGTATGTGACGTGTGAGGCGACAGTATGTGACGTATGAGGTGACAGTATGTGACGTATGAGGTGACAGTATGTGACGTGTGACGTGACAGTATGTGACGTATGAGGTGACAGTATGTGACGTATGAGGTGACAGTATGTGACGTATGAGGTGACAGTATGTGACATGTGAGGTGACAGTATGTGACGTATGAGGTGACAGTATGTGACGTATGAGGTGACAGTATGTGACGTATGAGGCGACAGTATGTGACGTGTGAGGTGACAGTATGTGACGTATGAGGTGACAGTATGTGACGTATGAGGTGACAGTATGTGACATGTGAGGTGACAGTATGTGACGTATGAGGCGACAGTATGTGACGTGTGAGGTGACAGTATGTGACTTATGAGGTGACAGTATGTGACGTATGAGGTGACAGTATGTGACGTGTGAGGTGACAGTATGTGACGTATGAGGTGACAGTATGTGACGTATGAGGTGACAGTATGTGACGTATGAGGCGACAGTATGTGACGTGTGAGGTGACAATATGTGACATATGAGGTGACAGTATGTGACGTATGAGGTGACAGTATGTGACGTATGAGGCGACAGTATGTGACGTGTGAGGCGACAGTATGTGACGTATGAGGTGACAGTATGTGACGTATGAGGTGACAGTATGTGACGTGTGACGTGACAGTATGTGACGTATGAGGTGACAGTATGTGACGTATGAGGTGACAGTATGTGACGTATGAGGTGACAGTATGTGACGTATGAGGTGACAGTATGTGACGTATGAGGCGACAGTATGTGACGTGTGAGGCGACAGTATGTGACGTATGAGGTGACAGTATGTGACGTATGAGGTGACAGTATGTGACGTGTGACGTGACAGTATGTGACGTATGAGGTGACAGTATGTGACGTATGAGGTGACAGTATGTGACGTATGAGGTGACAGTATGTGACATGTGAGGTGACAGTATGTGACGTATGAGGTGACAGTATGTGACGTATGAGGTGACAGTATGTGACGTATGAGGCGACAGTATGTGACGTGTGAGGTGACAGTATGTGACGTATGAGGTGACAGTATGTGACGTATGAGGTGACAGTATGTGACATGTGAGGTGACAGTATGTGACGTATGAGGCGACAGTATGTGACGTGTGAGGTGACAGTATGTGACTTATGAGGTGACAGTATGTGACGTGTGAGGTGATAGTATGTGACTTGTGAGGTGACAGTATGTGACGTGTGAGGTGACAGTATGTGACGTGTGAGGTGACAGTATGTGACGTGTGAGGTGACAGTATGTGACGTATGAGGTGACAGTATGTGACGTATGAGGTGACAGTATGTGACGTATGAGGCGACAGTATGTGACGTGTGAGGTGACAGTATGTGACGTATGAGGTGACAGTATGTGACGTATGAGGTGACAGTATGTGACGTATGAGGCGACAGTATGTGACGTGTGAGGCGACAGTATGTGACGTATGAGGTGACAGTATGTGACGTATGAGGTGACAGTATGTGACGTGTGACGTGACAGTATGTGACGTATGAGGTGACAGTATGTGACGTATGAGGTGACAGTATGTGACGTATGAGGCGACAGTATGTGACGTGTGAGGTGACAGTATGTGACGTATGAGGTGACAGTATGTGACGTATGAGGTGACAGTATGTGACGTATGAGGCGACAGTATGTGACGTGTGAGGCGACAGTATGTGACGTATGAGGTGACAGTATGTGACGTATGAGGTGACAGTATGTGACGTGTGAGGTGACAGTATGTGACGTATGAGGTGACAGTATGTGACGTGTGACGTGACAGTATGTGACGTATGAGGTGACAGTATGTGACGTATGAGGTGACAGTATGTGACGTATGAGGTGACAGTATGTGACGTATGAGGTGACAGTATGTGACGTATGAGGCGACAGTATGTGACGTGTGAGGCGACAGTATGTGACGTATGAGGTGACAGTATGTGACGTATGAGGTGACAGTATGTGACGTGTGACGTATGAGGTGACAGTATGTGACGTATGAGGTGACAGTATGTGACGTATGAGGTGACAGTATGTGACATGTGAGGTGACAGTATGTGACGTATGAGGTGACAGTATGTGACGTATGAGGTGACAGTATGTGACGTATGAGGCGACAGTATGTGACGTGTGAGGCGACAGTATGTGACGTATGAGGTGACAGTATGTGACGTATGAGGTGACAGTATGTGACGTATGAGGTGACAGTATGTGACGTGTGAGGTGACAGTATGTGACGTATGAGGCGACAGTATGTGACGTGTGAGGCGACAGTATGTGACGTATGAGGTGACAGTATGTGACGTGTGAGGTGACAGTATGTGACGTGTGAGGTGACAGTATGTGACGTATGAGGTGACAGTATGTGACGTATGAGGTGACAGAATGTGATGTGTGAGGTGACAGTATGTGACGTATGAGGTGACAGAATGTGATGTGTGAGGTGACAGTATGTGACGTGTGAGGTGACAGTATGTGACGTGTGAGGTGACAGTATGTGACGTGTGAGGTGACAGTATGTGACGTGTGAGGTGACAGTATGTGACGTATGAGGTGACAGTATGTGACGTGTGAGGTGACAGTATGTGACGTATGAGGTGACAGTATGTGACGTGTGAGGTGACAGTATGTGACGTATGAGGTGACAGTATGTGACGTGTGAGGTGACAGTATGTGAGGTGTGAGGTGACAGTATGTGACGTATGAGGTGACAGTATGTGACGTATGAGGTGACAGTATGTGATGTGTGAGGTGACAGTATGTGACGTATGAGGTGACAGTATGTGACGTATGAGGTGACAGTATGTGACGTGTGAGGTGACAGTATGTGACGTATGAGGCGACAGTATGTGACGTGTGAGGCGACAGTATGTGACGTATGAGGTGACAGTATGTGACGTATGAGGTGACAGTATGTGACGTGTGACGTGACAGTATGTGACGTATGAGGTGACAGTATGTGACGTATGAGGTGACAGTATGTGACGTATGAGGTGACAGTATGTGACGTATGAGGTGACAGTATGTGACGTATGAGGTGACAGTATGTGACGTGTGAGGTGACAGTATGTGACGTATGAGGCGACAGTATGTGACGTGTGAGGCGACAGTATGTGACGTATGAGGTGACAGTATGTGACGTGTGAGGTGACAGTATGTGACGTATGAGGCGACAGTATGTGACGTGTGAGGTGACAGTATGTGACTTATGAGGTGACAGTATGTGACGTGTGAGGTGACAGTATGTGACTTGTGAGGTGACAGTATGTGACGTGTGAGGTGACAGTATGTGACGTGTGAGGTGACAGTATGTGACGTGTGAGGTGACAGTATGTGACGTATGAGGTGACAGTATGTGACGTATGAGGTGACAGTATGTGACGTATGAGGCGACAGTATGTGACGTGTGAGGTGACAGTATGTGACGTATGAGGTGACAGTATGTGACGTATGAGGTGACAGTATGTGACGTGTGACGTGACAGTATGTGACGTATGAGGTGACAGTATGTGACGTATGAGGTGACAGTATGTGACGTATGAGGTGACAGTATGTGACGTATGAGGTGACAGTATGTGACGTATGAGGCGACAGTATGTGACGTGTGAGGCGACAGTATGTGACGTATGAGGTGACAGTATGTGACGTATGAGGTGACAGTATGTGACGTGTGACGTGACAGTATGTGACGTATGAGGTGACAGTATGTGACGTATGAGGTGACAGTATGTGACGTATGAGGTGACAGTATGTGACATGTGAGGTGACAGTATGTGACGTATGAGGTGACAGTATGTGACGTATGAGGTGACAGTATGTGACGTATGAGGCGACAGTATGTGACGTGTGAGGTGACAGTATGTGACGTATGAGGTGACAGTATGTGACGTATGAGGTGACAGTATGTGACATGTGAGGTGACAGTATGTGACGTATGAGGCGACAGTATGTGACGTGTGAGGTGACAGTATGTGACTTATGAGGTGACAGTATGTGACGTGTGAGGTGATAGTATGTGACTTGTGAGGTGACAGTATGTGACGTGTGAGGTGACAGTATGTGACGTGTGAGGTGACAGTATGTGACGTGTGAGGTGACAGTATGTGACGTATGAGGTGACAGTATGTGACGTATGAGGTGACAGTATGTGACGTATGAGGCGACAGTATGTGACGTGTGAGGTGACAGTATGTGACGTATGAGGTGACAGTATGTGACGTATGAGGTGACAGTATGTGACGTATGAGGCGACAGTATGTGACGTGTGAGGCGACAGTATGTGACGTATGAGGTGACAGTATGTGACGTATGAGGTGACAGTATGTGACGTGTGACGTGACAGTATGTGACGTATGAGGTGACAGTATGTGACGTATGAGGTGACAGTATGTGACGTATGAGGCGACAGTATGTGACGTGTGAGGTGACAGTATGTGACGTATGAGGTGACAGTATGTGACGTATGAGGTGACAGTATGTGACGTATGAGGCGACAGTATGTGACGTGTGAGGCGACAGTATGTGACGTATGAGGTGACAGTATGTGACGTATGAGGTGACAGTATGTGACGTGTGAGGTGACAGTATGTGACGTATGAGGTGACAGTATGTGACGTGTGACGTGACAGTATGTGACGTATGAGGTGACAGTATGTGACGTATGAGGTGACAGTATGTGACGTATGAGGTGACAGTATGTGACGTATGAGGTGACAGTATGTGACGTATGAGGCGACAGTATGTGACGTGTGAGGCGACAGTATGTGACGTATGAGGTGACAGTATGTGACGTATGAGGTGACAGTATGTGACGTGTGACGTATGAGGTGACAGTATGTGACGTATGAGGTGACAGTATGTGACGTATGAGGTGACAGTATGTGACATGTGAGGTGACAGTATGTGACGTATGAGGTGACAGTATGTGACGTATGAGGTGACAGTATGTGACGTATGAGGCGACAGTATGTGACGTGTGAGGCGACAGTATGTGACGTATGAGGTGACAGTATGTGACGTATGAGGTGACAGTATGTGACGTATGAGGTGACAGTATGTGACGTGTGAGGTGACAGTATGTGACGTATGAGGCGACAGTATGTGACGTGTGAGGCGACAGTATGTGACGTATGAGGTGACAGTATGTGACGTGTGAGGTGACAGTATGTGACGTGTGAGGTGACAGTATGTGACGTATGAGGTGACAGTATGTGACGTATGAGGTGACAGAATGTGATGTGTGAGGTGACAGTATGTGACGTATGAGGTGACAGAATGTGATGTGTGAGGTGACAGTATGTGACGTGTGAGGTGACAGTATGTGACGTGTGAGGTGACAGTATGTGACGTGTGAGGTGACAGTATGTGACGTGTGAGGTGACAGTATGTGACGTATGAGGTGACAGTATGTGACGTGTGAGGTGACAGTATGTGACGTATGAGGTGACAGTATGTGACGTGTGAGGTGACAGTATGTGACGTATGAGGTGACAGTATGTGACGTGTGAGGTGACAGTATGTGAGGTGTGAGGTGACAGTATGTGACGTATGAGGTGACAGTATGTGACGTATGAGGTGACAGTATGTGATGTGTGAGGTGACAGTATGTGACGTATGAGGTGACAGTATGTGACGTATGAGGTGACAGTATGTGACGTGTGAGGTGACAGTATGTGACGTATGAGGCGACAGTATGTGACGTGTGAGGCGACAGTATGTGACGTATGAGGTGACAGTATGTGACGTATGAGGTGACAGTATGTGACGTGTGACGTGACAGTATGTGACGTATGAGGTGACAGTATGTGACGTATGAGGTGACAGTATGTGACGTATGAGGTGACAGTATGTGACGTATGAGGTGACAGTATGTGACGTATGAGGTGACAGTATGTGACGTGTGAGGTGACAGTATGTGACGTATGAGGCGACAGTATGTGACGTGTGAGGCGACAGTATGTGACGTATGAGGTGACAGTATGTGACGTATGAGGTGACAGTATGTGACGTGTGACGTGACAGTATGTGACGTATGAGGTGACAGTATGTGACGTATGAGGTGACAGTATGTGACGTATGAGGTGACAGTATGTGACATGTGAGGTGACAGTATGTGACGTATGAGGTGACAGTATGTGACGTATGAGGTGACAGTATGTGACGTATGAGGCGACAGTATGTGACGTGTGAGGTGACAGTATGTGACGTATGAGGTGACAGTATGTGACGTATGAGGTGACAGTATGTGACATGTGAGGTGACAGTATGTGACGTATGAGGCGACAGTATGTGACGTGTGAGGTGACAGTATGTGACTTATGAGGTGACAGTATGTGACGTGTGAGGTGACAGTATGTGACTTGTGAGGTGACAGTATGTGACGTGTGAGGTGACAGTATGTGACGTGTGAGGTGACAGTATGTGACGTGTGAGGTGACAGTATGTGACGTATGAGGTGACAGTATGTGACGTATGAGGTGACAGTATGTGACGTATGAGGCGACAGTATGTGACGTGTGAGGTGACAGTATGTGACGTATGAGGTGACAGTATGTGACGTATGAGGCGACAGTATGTGACGTGTGAGGCGACAGTATGTGACGTATGAGGTGACAGTATGTGACGTATGAGGTGACAGTATGTGACGTGTGACGTGACAGTATGTGACGTATGAGGTGACAGTATGTGACGTATGAGGTGACAGTATGTGACGTATGAGGCGACAGTATGTGACGTGTGAGGTGACAGTATGTGACGTATGAGGTGACAGTATGTGACGTATGAGGTGACAGTATGTGACGTATGAGGCGACAGTATGTGACGTGTGAGGCGACAGTATGTGACGTATGAGGTGACAGTATGTGACGTATGAGGTGACAGTATGTGACGTGTGAGGTGACAGTATGTGACGTATGAGGTGACAGTATGTGACGTGTGACGTGACAGTATGTGACGTATGAGGTGACAGTATGTGACGTATGAGGTGACAGTATGTGACGTATGAGGTGACAGTATGTGACGTATGAGGTGACAGTATGTGACGTATGAGGCGACAGTATGTGACGTGTGAGGCGACAGTATGTGACGTATGAGGTGACAGTATGTGACGTATGAGGTGACAGTATGTGACGTGTGACGTATGAGGTGACAGTATGTGACGTATGAGGTGACAGTATGTGACGTATGAGGTGACAGTATGTGACATGTGAGGTGACAGTATGTGACGTATGAGGTGACAGTATGTGACGTATGAGGTGACAGTATGTGACGTATGAGGCGACAGTATGTGACGTGTGAGGCGACAGTATGTGACGTATGAGGTGACAGTATGTGACGTATGAGGTGACAGTATGTGACGTATGAGGTGACAGTATGTGACGTGTGAGGTGACAGTATGTGACGTATGAGGCGACAGTATGTGACGTGTGAGGCGACAGTATGTGACGTATGAGGTGACAGTATGTGACGTGTGAGGTGACAGTATGTGACGTGTGAGGTGACAGTATGTGACGTATGAGGTGACAGTATGTGACGTATGAGGTGACAGAATGTGATGTGTGAGGTGACAGTATGTGACGTATGAGGTGACAGAATGTGATGTGTGAGGTGACAGTATGTGACGTGTGAGGTGACAGTATGTGACGTGTGAGGTGACAGTATGTGACGTGTGAGGTGACAGTATGTGACGTGTGAGGTGACAGTATGTGACGTATGAGGTGACAGTATGTGACGTGTGAGGTGACAGTATGTGACGTATGAGGTGACAGTATGTGACGTGTGAGGTGACAGTATGTGACGTATGAGGTGACAGTATGTGACGTGTGAGGTGACAGTATGTGAGGTGTGAGGTGACAGTATGTGACGTATGAGGTGACAGTATGTGACGTATGAGGTGACAGTATGTGATGTGTGAGGTGACAGTATGTGACGTATGAGGTGACAGTATGTGACGTATGAGGCGACAGTATGTGACGTGTGAGGCGACAGTATGTGACGTATGAGGTGACAGTATGTGACGTGTGAGGTGACAGTATGTGACGTGTGAGGTGACAGTATGTGACGTATGAGGTGACAGAATGTGATGTGTGAGGTGACAGTATGTGACGTGTGAGGTGACAGTATGTGACGTGTGAGGTGACAGTATGTGACGTGTGAGGTGACAGTATGTGACGTGTGAGGTGACAGTATGTGACGTGTGAGGTGACAGTATGTGACGTATGAGGTGACAGTATGTGACGTGTGAGGTGACAGTATGTGACGTATGAGGTGACAGTATGTGACGTGTGAGGTGACAGTATGTGACGTATGAGGTGACAGTATGTGACGTGTGAGGTGACAGTATGTGAGGTGTGAGGTGACAGTATGTGACGTATGAGGTGACAGTATGTGACGTATGAGGTGACAGTATGTGATGTGTGAGGTGACAGTATGTGACGTATGAGGTGACAGTATGTGACGTATGAGGTGACAGTATGTGACGTGTGAGGTGACAGTATGTGAGGTGTGAGGTGACAGTATGTGACGTATGAGGTGACAGTATGTGACGTATGAGGTGACAGTATGTGATGTGTGAGGTGACAGTATGTGACGTATGAGGTGACAGTATGTGACGTGTGTAAGAAGGTGCGCCTGCTTGTCCGTGAGAAGGAGAGACAGGAAAGAGTGAGAAGAGCCTGTAGTGTAATGCCTGCAACTAAAAGCAACTGCGTGAGAACGTACACTTGAATATCACGATGTAGTCATTTTCTATATCGCACAAACATGTGATATATGGTGTATATCGATATATCGCCCAGCCCTAATTCCAACCTCCCTGTAGCTGACTTGACAATCTTTCTATCTTTACACCTCAAAACTGCTTTAAGTGCGGCATTTCCCGCCATTCTCAGCGCCTCCAACCCGGTTAAGTTCCTTAATCCTGAGAAAGTATCGCTGCATACTTAAACGTGGGACAAAGTCCTCCTGTGTCGACGTTTAAAGTGAATGCGAAAGAAAGTCGATGTTAAGTGGCGAGCGGGAAGGAGATGAAAAAGGAGACCATATGTGTGTTTAGCTCCGACAAGCTCGGAGTTTGTTCTTAAAGTTGGCGGAGATGAAGAGAAAGTGAGAAAAGCAGATGAGACGAGGAGGCGGGGGTTTAGATTTCGATTAGTTAAGAGCAGAGCGGCTGTGATTCTGCTCAGCTGGAAAGCAAAAGTATTGACGTGGAGTCAGAGAAGCTCGGTTCCCCCTTGCTTCCCTCCCCTTCGGTCCCTCAGGTGGGCATTAAAACCCAGCCGAGCGGTGGAGGCTTGAAGGGGAAGAAGCCCCCGAGAGCCGAGTCGGAGCTTTGATTCGCCGGGATTTCTCACATCAACTGCCCGGCGCTTCCACGTCTTCTTTTAAAAACCAACAAATTCAATCACCGCCGGTTTACTTTTCAATTATCAATTCTTTGTTTAACGGCACGGCGGCTTAGAGCCAGCTTAACGCTACTAACGGCACTTAAGATGCTGGTCTTGGTGGGTCTGCTGAGGGA
>NC_084627.1:49866248-49868748 GCF_033978795.1 Nerophis ophidion | reverse complement strand
TATAATTACTACTGCAACACAAACATCCTGTCTCAAAGACTTACACACAGGGGTTCTCAAACATTTTTAAATCATCGCAATTATGGCTGTCCTCAGATGTATGTGTGTATATATATGTATGTATGTATTTATGTATGTATATATATATATATATATATATATATATGTATGTATGTATGTATGTATGTATGTATGTATGTATGTATGTATGTATGTATGTATGTATGTATGTATGTATGTATGTATGTATGTATGTATGTATGTATGTATGTATGTATGTATGTATGTATGTATGTATGTATATGTGTGTGTGTGTGTGTGTGTGTGTATATATATATATATATATATATATATATATATAAATATATGTATATATGTGTGTATATGTATATATATATATATATAAATATATGTATATATGTGTGTATATGTGTATATATATATATATATGTATATATATATATATATATGTGTGTATATATATATATATATAAATATATGTATATATGTGTGTATATGTATATATATATAAATATATGTATATATGTGTGTATATGTATATGTATATATATGTATGTGTATATGTATATGTGGCTCTGTGATGAGGTGCCGACTTGTCCAGGGGGTACCCCGCCTTCCGCCCGATAGGCGCCAGTGCCCCCCGCGACCCCAAAAGGGAATAAGCGGTAGGAAATGGATGGATATATATGTGTGTATATATACGTGTGTGTGTGTGTGTGTGTGTGTGTATATATATTTGTAGATATATATATAGAGAGAGAGAGAGACTGAGTATATATATATTATGTATATATATATGTATATATACAATATGTATATATATGTGTATGTATATATATATATATATATATATATATATATATATATATATATATATATATATATATATATATATATATATATATATATATATATATATATATATATATATATATGTATATATATATATATATATATATATATGTATATGTATATGTATATGTATATGTATATGTATATGTATATGTATATGTATATGTATATATATATATATATATATATATATATGTATATGTATATGTATAGTATTAACATAGCTGTATGTATACTTTTGACCCTGTTAATATTTGCTTACATGTTCCTTGGCAAGTCTCACTGAAATAAAACACTTTTGGTAGCCATCCACAAGCTTCTGGTTGAATTCTTAACCACTCTTCCTGACAAAATTGGTGCAGTTCAGCTAAATGTGTTGGTTTTTCTGACATGGACTTGTTTCTTCAGCATTGTCCACATGTTGTCATAGGGGTTTAAGTCAGGACTTTGGGAAAGTCATTCTAAAACCTTAATTCTAGCCTGATTTAGCCATTCCTTTACCACTTTTGATGTGTGTTTGGGGTCATTGCGCTGTTGGAACACCCAACTGCGCCCAAGACCCAACCTCCAGGCTGACGATTTTAGGTTGTCCTGAAGAATTTGGAGGTAATCCTCCTGTTTTCATTGTCCCATTTACTCTCTGTAAAGCAGCAGTTCCATTGGTAGCAAAACAGGCCCAGAGCATAATACTACCACCCCCATGCTTGACGGTAGGCCTGGTATTCCTGGGATTAAAGGCCTTACATTTTCTCCTCTAAACATATTGCTGGGTATTGTGGCCAAACAGCTAATTTTTTTTTCATCTGACTATAGAACTTTCCTCCAGAAGGTCTTATCTTGTCCATGTGATGTCAGTGACTTATTGCCGTGAAACCAAATCCATCGCTGCTTATGCAGTATATATTTCTGTCAAAATTGAAAGAACAAATACATTTAGCCAGAACGCCGCCTTTAATAGGTGGACATGAATAAAGTGGTGGGCCACAAAACAAAAATTATGATTTTGGGTTTCTGATATTTGCAACTATGCCATTTAAAAGAGGTGAATCAAAATGTTCAGGTTTGGAGTCGAGTTATTAAACGGAAAATCTAGAGTCGGAAACAAAACAGAAAACAATTATTAATGAGAAATAGTTTTTCACTGCTCAGACGCCTATACAGTGAAGCCGCCATACCAAAGGGGCAAAAAAAAGAATAAGAAGTACACAGTACATGTATCCTTGGAGCCAATATAAGAAGCAACAAATAACAAAGCTCCTCGTCACCAGAAGGTGCTAAATCTCCCATAGAGAAGATTCCTCAGGTCTATTAAAGGCGCAAGCTGAGTGGGAGCAATGGCGGCCGGCAGGATGTGACTGGCACCAACACGGACTGGTTAGAGTTGAAGATTGCTGTGAGTACACGGATCAATACTCTGGCTGCTCGGACACACAACTGCACAATTAGACACAGATGGAGGAGAAAGGGGAAGAAACGCGGTTTCTTTCATTTTCTATCAATTTTCTTGTATTTGCTTTGGTATTGTGTTGATACAAGAATATTATTGGAGATGAACACATTATTTTTTTAAGTTCACATTAGGGCTGTCAAAGTCAACAAGAACGCATTAACAATGAAATCCTTTAAA
>NC_084627.1:49826248-49858748 GCF_033978795.1 Nerophis ophidion | reverse complement strand
ACATTTACTAGAATAATTCTGGAAAATCCCTTATGTGCTTATTGTGTTACTAGTGTTTTAGTGAGATTATATGGTCATACCTGTACAACTTGAAAGTCTGAGGGGTGTGGCCACGGATGTGCTGACCGCCAGTGTCTCTGAGGCTAGCCACGTTTCTGGACAAGGCGAAGGCAGCCAGTGCTTCCTCCACGTTGGAAGCATTCGATGGTCGGCGCGGCCAGTGGGAGGAGGCAAGAGAGTCCACAGCTGCCTCTTTGACAGGTGCAGGAGGAACGACGCGAGCTCTCCGCTCATGTCTACGGTAAGAGCCGACTTATTACCACCATTTTCTCACTGAAACCTGCCAGTTGACATGTGGTAGGGAACCATGTTCGCTTGATCGCTCTGTTCCATAGTAAAGCTTCACCGTCATCTTTTGGGAATGTAAACAAGGAAACACCGGCTGTGTTTGTGTTGCTAAAGGCGGCCGCAATACACCGCTTCCCACCTACATCTTTCTTCTTTGACGTCTCCATTATTAATTAAACAAATTGCAAAAGATTCAGCAACACAGATGTCCAGAATACTGTGGAATTATGCGATGAAAAGAGACGACTTATAGCTGGGAACGGTGCTGGACCAAAATGTCCTCTACAATGCGTGACGTCACGCGCACGCGTCATCATACCGCGACGTTTTAGCATGATACTTCCACGCGAAATTTAAAATTGCAATTTAGTAAACTAAAGCGGCCGTATTGGCATGTGTTGCAATGTTAATATTTCATCTTTGATATATAAACTATCAGACTGCGTGGTCGCTAGTAGTGGCTTTCAGTAGGCCTTTAAGTTTATCCATACTTTGACAAAGTAGTCACTTGATAGACTCCACTTGATGAGAGTGGGGGGCTAAACATGGCAGCTACCTTTTTCTGCATTTTGTGTTTATTTGAACAACTCTTTTTTTCCCTTTTAGGGACTCTAATAATACCTTTTTTTTTTTTTAACTCTTCCTTATTGTCTCCATCAGTGTTACATAACAACTGGGCCCATTGTTGCCCCCTAGAGGGCTGACAAAAAATATTCGTTCCTCAGCTGTGGTCCGTACAGGCTGCACCAGTACTCAGTTTGTAATACACTTTTTCACCAATTGTGGCAGTAATGCCAATATCGAACAAACAGAAGAAGTCTCGAGCTAAAGTCATGGAAACATTTATTGAGCGCAAAAATTATGACCAAGGTGATGACGCTGTATTTTCATCTGCACTTTTTTTTTCACAGTTGATTTAAGAAACATTATTATTTATTAACTTACAATTTATTTATTTTGTTTGTAAATATATATTTAATCAGTCCCTTTTTTTGCAGTATATTTATTTGTATTTTTTTGTAGGTTTTTAGTTTTAGGTTTATTTTGTTAAACCGTAAGTAGGTTAGATAAAATTGTTGACTGATAAATATCAGGAGTAAGATGACTAATTCAGTGTTATTATTTGAGCGGGCCCCGAGCTCTGTGCCCGTCCGTATGCAGCATTTTGTGGGCGGTCTTATTTTACGTGCCAAAGTCCTCCTCCAAGCCAAGTCCCCTTCGACTGCTTCTTTACGCCGTCAGCCATGGTGTTGTTTTTAGCGCTACCATATCAGGTCTACTGACAGATATGATTTAAAACCATACGCTTCTTTATATGAGAAAATGGCAACAACGGAGATGTGACGGACACTTGCCGTCGTGCAGGTTCCATGGACCACCCAGGAAAGGACATGCTTGTTTAGGTTTGACACTTGTTTATTTTTTCAAATAAAGAAAGCCTTTTGCGCCGTCGTCGCTCCCACTGCTCGCTCCTTTGTGTCGCTCTTCAGTCGGTCGCGTCGTTGTCTCTCGTGCGCTTTGTATGCTACGGGCTCTCCACCTCCTACGCCGTTCTCTCCTCCTTCTCCCCTTTAATACATCAGAAGGAGAAATATTAATAGTGTCCAAGTGAGCGATCGACACACCTGATCTCGTTTGTGGCGTTGCTCCCGGCACGCCCGGCCTCGCCATTCGCTCGCATTCCCCGCCTCCTCGCCGCCATCTCGGGCCGGGCTCCAGAGTGCCCTGCCTGTCTGTCGGATTGTCTGCTCCGCCTTTCCACAGGAGGATTTTAGGATGCGTGTGCATGTACGAGCCAGTCTGCCCCACAACAAGAGCCTAGAAAAAAGGAAGGAACTTGGTGACTGCAACTTTGGACTACAACTGAATAAAAATACAACTGAATAAAAATAGCGGACTAGCTTAAAGCTCTACAGGTAAACCTCTGCCATACTTGGAGATATCACAATCAAGTGAAACGCGACAAAAATGCAACAAACCGTGAAATATGAACGCGAAGGGTCCAAAATAAACCCACCTACAATCTGATATATCATTAAGCTTTAGAACTTTGTTTTGAAAATCTCCTTCCGCATCCGTGGAAACGCTCCCCGCCCACACTGCTTGGTGCCTCGTCTGAGCTGTGTGAGGTAGATGACCATAGTAACTAATTAGATTACCATTGTAACTAATTAGATGACCATAGTAACTAATTAGATTACCATCCGTCCATTCATCCATTTTCTTCCGCTTATCCAGGGTGGGGTCGCGGGGGCACTAGCCTAAGCAGAGAAGCCCAGACTTCTCTCTCCCCAGCCATTTCGTCCAGCTCTTCCTGGGGGATCCCGAGACGTTCCCAGGCCAGTCGGGAGACATAGTCTTCCCAACGTGTCCTGGGTCTTCCCCTTGGCTTCCTGCCGGTTGGACCTGCCCTAAAAACCTCCCTAGGGAGGCGTTTGGGTGGTAGTAACTAATTATATTACCATAGTAACTAATTAGATTACCATAGTAACTGGTATATCGTCCAACTACACTTTATATCTTAAAGATCTAATACAATTATTTGGGAATGTCCGGATGGCCAGATTGAAAAGCTTAACAGGCCGCATGTGGCCCCCAGGCCTTAATTTGCCCAGGTCTGATGTAAAGGATATCACCACATGGGCTCAGGAACACTTCGGAAAACCACTTTTCTGCATTGTGTCACTGCCATTAATTTCTAAGTTAATGATTATTTGCAACAACAAAAAAAGGTTTCCCAGTTACATTAAATATTTTCTTTGCAGTCTATTCAAGTGATTATGAGCTGAAAAGGATTTGCAAATCATTGTATTTTGTTTTTATTTACGATTTACACAACGTGCCAACTTCACTGGTTTTGGGTTTTGTACATTACGCTGTTATTGACCTCCATTTGCTTGAGTGCAACCCAGCAATACAAGAAATTTAAGTCTCTGTACACAAATATCCTCCTGAGAATCAGTGTCCTCTGCTGTGGACATTTTGTTTTTGGTCTATATTTTGCATGCAAATTAGACATTTTCGGGGGGAAACGGCCTGTTATGCAAAACACAAACGTACACTGCAAAGGACATTGGTTCTCAGAAGGATATACAAACCCTGTTTCCATATGAGTTGGGAAATTTGTTTTAGATGTAAATATAAACGGAATACAATGATTTGCAAATCCTTTTCAAGCCATATTCAGTTGAATATGCTACAAAGACAACATATTTGATGTTCAAACTCATAAACTTAATTTTTTTTGTGCAAATAATTAACTTAGAATTTCATGGCTGCAACATGTGCCAAAGTAGTTGGGAAAGGGCATGTTCACCACTGTGTTGCATCACCTTTTCTTTTTATGTTGTTCCAAAACCTGTATGTACCTTTCATCATTAATGGTGCCTTCACAGATGTGTAAGTTACCCATGCCTTGGGCACTAATGCACCCCCATACCATCACACATGTGTAAGTTACCCATGTCTTGGGCACTAATACACCCCCATACCATCACACATGTGTAAGTTACCCATGTCTTGGGCACTAATACACCCCCATACCATCACACATGTGTAAGTTACCCATGCCTTGGGCACTAATACACCCCCATACCATCACACATGTGTAAGTTACCCATGTCTTGGGCACTAATACACCCCCATACCATCACACATGTGTAAGTTACCCATGTCTTGGGCACTAATACACCCCCATACCATCACACATGTGTAAGTTACCCATGCCTTGGGCACTAATACACCCCCATACCATCACACATGTGTAAGTTACCCATGTCTTGGGCACTAATACACCCCCATACCATCACACATGTGTAAGTTACCCATGTCTTGGGCACTAATACACCCCCATACCATCACACATGTGTAAGTTACCCATGTCTTGGGCACTAATACACCCCCATACCATCACACATGTGTAAGTTACCCATGTCTTGGGCACTAATACACCCCCATACCATCACACATGTGTAAGTTACCCATGTCTTGGGCACTAATACACCCTCATACCGTCACACATGCTGGCTTTTCAACTTTGCGTCGATAACAGTCTGGATGGTTCGCTTCCCCTTTGGTGTGGATGACACGATGTCGAATATTTCCAAAAACAATTTGAAATGTGGACTCGTCGGACTTTGCATCAGTCCATCTTAGATGATCTCGTGCCCAGAGAAGCCGGCGGCGTTTCTGGATGTTGTTGATAAATGGCTTTCGCTTTGCATAGTAGAGCTTTAACTTGCACTTACAGATGTAGTGACAAACTGTATTTAGTGACAGTGGTTTTCTGATGTGTTCCTGAGCCCATGTGGTGATATCCTTTTAGAGATTGATGTCAGTTTTTGATACAGTGGGATTGAAGGTCACGGTCATTCAATGTCGGTTTCCGGCCATGCCGCTTACCTGGAGTGATTTCTCCAGATTCTCTGAACCTTTTGATGATATTATGGAGCGTAGATGTTGAAATCCCTCAATTTCTTGCAATTGCACTTTGAGAAAGGTTGTTCTTAAACTGTTTGACTATTTGCTCACGCAGTTGTGGACAAAGTGGTGTACCTCGCCCCATCCTTTCTTGTGAAAGTGAGCATTTTTTGGGAAGCTGTTTTTATATCCAATCATGGCACCCACCTGTTCCCAATTAGCCTGCACACCTGTGGGATGTTCCAAATAAGTGTTTGATGAGCGTTCCTCAACTTTATCAGTATTTATTGCCACCTTTCCCAACTTCTTTGTCACGTGTTGCTGGCATCAAATTCTAAAGTTAATGATTATTTGCAGAAAATAAAGTTTATGAGTTTGAACATCAAATATGTTGTCTTTGTAGCATATTCAACTGAATATGGCTTGAAAATGATTTACAAATCATTGTATTCTGTTTATATTTACATCTAACACAATTTCCCAACTCATATGGAAACAGGGTTTGTACATAACAATACACTTCAAAACAACTTATATCCTCCATCCACTCATGTCCTGCACGTCTTTCCACCCTGCACTCCTCTCTTGGCCTCCCTCCTCATATTTCCACCTTATCTTGCCCTCGCCTGCTTTGTCCTCGCCGCCTCTTCTTTCATTCCCACTTCTTGCTTTCTCGTGTATTCCCTGGTCCTTTCTCTTCTCCCGTTTCACTCCCTTCTCCCCGTCTTTTCTCCCTCCTTCCCCGCTGCCTATTAAGGTCAGCATGGTGCTAAGTGTCTATCAGTCTTGATGAGGCTCAGGAGACTCCTTTGTTCTCAATGAGGGTGAAAATTTGAAACAGCCATCAGAGCAAACAGCATAAAACAGCCATCCACCCCGCCCTCACCCCTGACCCCCATCGCCTCCATCCCTCCATCCTTCATCCCCTCGCCCTATCAATCACTCTTCTCGCTAACAACTCTATTGATCAGATGCACTAACAACATCTTTCATTTATTAATTATGAGAATCACTCTTCCTTGGAGTAGTATCCGCTTCTTCCTGGTGGATTCCACTCGCAGGCCCGTAAACTCGGATTAGTTATCCTTGAAATAAACTAGGGATGCACCGATTAATCGGTAACCGAATATATTCAGCCAAAAAAAGCCACATTCGGCCTTCGGTGGAATGAGTTAAAAACAAGGCCGAATAGTGGCGTGTGACGCATTTTTTTGACGCGGTGACGCAATCAACCAACGTGTGGTGACGTTGGGATATGTTGTGTACCTGTATAAGTGTATGAGGTTACAAGCACACACTTATTGAGATTTAGTGGGGCCTCTGTTTACATTATTAGCCTGTTGTGTAGGCTACCTGTATAAGTGTATGAGGTTACAAGCACACACTTATTGAGATTTAGTGGGGCCTCTGTTTACATTATTAGCCTGTTGTGTAGGCTACCTGTATAAGTGTATGAGGTTACAAGCACACACTTATTGAGATTTAGTGGGGCCTCTGTTTACATTATTAGCATGTTGTGTAGGCTACCTGTATAAGTGTATGAGGTTACAAGCACACACTTATTGAGATTTAGTGGGGCCTCTGTTTACATTATTAGCCTGTTGTGTAGGCTACCTGTATAAGTGTATGAGGTTACAAGCACACACTTATTTGAGATTTACTTGAGTCTTCTGTTTACATTATTAGCATGTTGTGTAGGCTACCTGTATAAGTGTATGAGGTTACAAGCACACACTTATTTGAGATTTACTTGAGTCTTCTGTTTACATTATTAGCCTGTTGTGTAGGCTACCTGTATAAGTGTATGAGGTTACAAGCACACACTTATTGAGATTTAGTGGGGCCTCTGTTTACATTATTAGCCTGTTGTGTAGGCTACCTGTATAAGTGTATGAGGTTACAAGCACACACTTATTGAGATTTAGTGGGGCCTCTGTTTACATTATTAGCATGTTGTGTAGGCTACCTGTATAAGTGTATGAGGTTACAAGCACACACTTATTGAGATTTAGTGGGGCCTCTGTTTACATTATTAGCATGTTGTGTAGGCTACCTGTATAAGTGTATGAGGTTACAAGCACACACTTATTTGAGATTTACTTGAGTCTTCTGTTTACATTATTAGCATATCTACTGTGGCTAAACAGACTTTTGCTAAAAGGACAATAATTCATTTGTTGTGGGTTTATCCACTTTAATGCACTTTATTATTTTTTTTGGAATGCATGTTTTGTTTGAAGGCCTAATATAAATGAAAAACTTTGTGCTTTTTTTGAAAAGCAAAGGCTACTGGAATATTAAAAAAAGGTCAATATTCAATACAAAATTACTTTATTTGAAAAACATGTCTACATATTTATTCCAGGCTATTTATGCAATATAAAAAAAATTGTGAAAAACTGCATTCATTATTCAGTATTCGGCCAAGCGTTTAAATTTTATTCGGCTTCGGCCACAAATTTTCATTTCGGTGCATCCCTAAAATAAACTAATGTTATAGTTTATCCACTATTGATGAATTTTTGGATTGCATTTGATCCAAAATTTGAATTCTCAAGAGTCATTTATTTATTTAATCTGTCCTAAAAAAAATGAAAGGATTTTAAGTATGCCTAATAGTCCGAAAAATACATTATGTTTGCCGTTTCAGATATTTACATCCCAGGAGGAAAGTAAGAGTTGAGAAGAGTCTACCAAGCTGGTTGAGCTTTATGGCGGCAAGGCTGCACATTAAGCAGTGATATTTCATCTATTGTTCTCAAAAAGTGAACATATTGTCAGTTTGTTTGTGACGAACCCCAAGATGCAGAGAAGGAGGCAGGCATTGAGTAAGGAATCATGCTTTTAATTTAAACACTAAAACAAAACCGAACAAAAGGTGCGCACGAGGCGGATAACAAAGTAGGCTATGAACAAACAAATCGGAAGCAGGGAACAAAAATCATTAAGCTACAAAACATCTACCAAATCTAGCTTACCGCTACGCTGCAATCACACGACCAGTAGGAACGACAAGTAGAAAATGACATTGACATGACAGGAGCGACAGGTAGCAACAACAATAGTCCTGCGCAGAATGGAGGACAAAGCAGGTCTAAAATAGGACCGGGCTGATTGACACCAGGTGTGGCCAGGTACCAATCAGCCACAGCTGAGGGGAAATAGCGCCCAGGGACAAACACAGGAAACAGAAAAAATAAGAGCACTGACAGGAAATACTGCACACACAGAGGAAACAGACACATGCAGAGGAAAAAACTTAAACATAACCAAACTGTCAGGGACTAACCTGACACGTATGTAATAGATAGTGTTGGTTTAATGCAGTGCTTCTCAAGTAGTCCTTAGTGGGAGGGCGCAGTGAAGAGGCAGGGGCCACTTCCAGCATTAACGCCTCGATATGAAGTTAATCTGTAGAATAAATGAACAAAACCCCGCTAGGCTACTAACTGACTTTGGCGGTCAGGCGTCTGAAGACAGGCTTCGATTGGGACCTGGTTGATGTCACATGGTGCGTCACGTCTTTTGTGATTACCGTATTTCCTTGAATTGTTGCCGGGTATGTAGTATGCGACTGCCTAGAATTATTGCAGGGTCAAACTTGTTTCGCAAAATAATTAGCGCATGCTTAGCATTACCTTTGCCTCAGGATTAACGCCGAGTCAAACTCGTTTCGCAAAATATTATTTTTATTAGCGCATGTCTAGGATTTCTGCCGGGGCAAACTCGTTTCGCAAAATATTATTTTTATTAGCACATGCCTAGAATTTCCACCGGGTCAAACTCGTCACGTCACGAGTGACACTTCACCTGTCATCATTTTCAAAATGGAGGAGGCTGATTTCAATCATTTGAAATCACATAAAGGGCAGAAGATTAAGAGCTATTCAGTAGGATTTAAGGTCCAAGCTATTGAATATGCTGAAAAGAACAGTAAGCAGCTATGTTTTATTAATATACCGTAGCTGCGTGTGTCTAATATGTGTCATTAAATGACTCCCGCCTCCTGGTGGTAGAGGGTGCTAGTGATCCTTCTTGCGACTACTCGGGGGCAGAAGAAGTGACAACAAGCAGCAAGAGTGAGCAGCGTGTGTTTATTTTTTCTCTCGCTTGCACTTTTAACCTGGAGGATTACATATCTAAAATAAAACCGTTTTCTACACTGGACTTTCAATCGCAGCAGGAGGTAATAAAGGAAGATCTCCATCGAGACAGAGAGACTTTTAAAACTGAAGAAAGATAAGGAAGACTTCCATAAACAAGTTATCGATGCTTTTGATCAGAAGGAGCTGCGCATGGACTTCATTTATAAGTAAAGGTAAGACCATAATAATGTTTTTTTTTATTATTAAATGTGCTTTTCATGATGGTATACTTACATCACACTCAAATTTATAAGCGCAGGCCTAAGTTTACCGCATGCCTTTGGTAAGCAACCGGAGTGAAAAGAGGTTTTAAAATAATTAGCGCCCCGGCAGCAATTCAAGGAAATACGTTAGCTGTACACAAGAAGTATTATAGACTAATCTGGATAATAACTGGACGTAGAAAACTCTTATTTCTCAGTTCAGCCCGGGAGCTTTGTTTATTCTATACCTCTTGGTCGAACACCGGCATTTTGCCTCCACTCCCGGTTAGTGAAGCACAATACATCCTGTTACAGCAGTAAGGATACAGACTTTCACAATAAAGGTTAAAGCAGGAAACATTACAACGTCCAGGTCAGCCAAGGGCGGCCACGTGGACTGTGCCAGCCCCTGCGCACGCCAGCCATGAAAACCTGTTTGGCTGCAACCACGTCCTCTATTCCAGTGACATGACATGAGTAAACGGCATCATCTGTGAGGTGGCGGAACCAGCGGATTAGAAGGATGTTCCAGAAGCAGTTCCTGTGAAATGCATCAAAGTGGCAAGTAGTCAATATGGAAAGAGTCCAAGTTTTAGATCCGCACAGGAGCCCTGGCACCATGCAGGACTTGAAGTTACACACCTTTTGTGGGCCTTCTTATCTGTGCACTCTGCCAGACTCTGGGACGGCAACCCGAAGCCCCGCAAGCCTGCAGCTGATGACGTGCAACTTCAGGATCCGACGAGCAAAATTTTGGATCCAAGATAAACTCTTTGACCGTCTCAACCTGTTGTGGTGGTAGGAAGTCAGATAGTGGCTTATTTTTTTTGTCTCTGCCCATGGTAGGTTTTTTTCTGCTAGTACCGACAATGGTGATCAAAATCAGAATCAGAATAGTCTTTATTGCCATTGTTTGAGAACGGGTTCACAAACTACGAATTTTTCTTGGTCCAATCGTGCAAAATAAAACACAGAATAGGTAATAAAAGGAGCTGTGCCTGAGCTACCAGAGCTTGTTGTTGTTCGTGTGTCTGATGGCCGAGGGGAAAAACTGTTCAGGTGGCGGAAGGTGTGCGTCTGGATGGACCGTAGTCTCCTGCCTGAGGGGAGAATAGTTTGTGTCCAGGGTGAGAAGAGTCAGCTGTGATCTGACCCACACGCCTCCTGGTCCTGGAGGAGAACAGGTCCTGGAGGGATGGGAGCTTGCAGCCAATCACCTTCTTAGCAGCACGTACCATGCGCTGCAGTCATTGCTTATCCTGGACTGTGGCGCCGGGGAACCACACGGTGATGGAGGAAGTGAGGATGGACTCGATGATGGGTGAGTAAAACTGCACCAGCATCTCGGTCGGCACCTTAAGTTTCCTCAGCTGCCGCAGGAAGTACAGACTCTGCTAGGCCTTCTTGGGCTGATGGTAGGCTCCCACTTGAGTTCCTGGGTGATGGTGGTGCCCAACAAACGGAAGGAGTCCACAATGGAGACGGAGGTGGGGGAGTCAATCAGGGTGAGGAGGCATGGTGGGGCTGCAACTGTCCTGAAGTATGGTATCCAGGTGTGTGAAAACAGCACAACACTGTTGGCACAGGCCTGTAAAAGAGAAGTGGCAGTTGACGCCAAGACTGGTGTACCTAATGTTGTGGCCGGGTGAATCTACTGTATATACGGTTTATAAAGTTTGTATTCCACTGTGTCTAGGTAAAAAAAAATATTGGTCGTGTTTGTCATCAAGATATATATTTAAACTGTGTATATTTAAAAAATATAAATTATGACTTTTGGAGGGTGAGGCGTGATTTTGTTTGCAATCTAGGAACACCTCCAGAAATTAAGATTTTGCACAGAAAGTGGGTTATATAAGTGACTGATGAACATTTTTTACACACATTTTGGTCAAAATATGTTCGCTCCAAAACCTGTTGGTACCTTTCAGCATTAATGGTGCCTAAGAACAGACAAGTCATTGTTTTGTCTGTTCGCGAAAAACATACATCCTAATTTACGATTTGACTCCCTCGAATGGCCTTGACGCTTGGACCAGGCTGTTCTGAAAAACATCCCCGACGACAACTCAATGATGGACGCTTTTGACCTCCCTCCCTTCTTAACGACACCTGGAGTCAAACTTTTTCAGATCGACCTCAGTCTACAAAAACATTACACCATCACACCCAAGACCCACACACACCCACACACCTCCCCTCCCCCACCCCATGCCTTCACCACCGCTTGTTTTTTTCCCCTTTGGGTGTTCCGGGGCTCCAACCCCCCCGCCCCATCCTCTGTGCGAGTTGTCGTGATTAAATGTAACGTGTTTGTGTGCATTGCAAATGAGGTTTTGTCCCTTGGACTCAGCCTGGACCCCCTCCCGTGGGTTCAGCCTTTGACTGATATTTTTTTACTCTTCCCCCCTTTCCCAATATCACCTTTTACCCACCTTTTTTAAGGAGCGCCGTATAAATGTCTGATCCGTTGGCGGTCCCGTCTTGTCTCCCTGTAACGTATGGCTGCTCTTAGTGGGACTGTGCCCAAAATGTACTTTTCAGTTCTTATGTGTCTTGTGCATGTCAAGAATTGACAATAAATCATCTTCCAACTTCCTTCCTTCCTTTACAGATGTTTAAGTTACCCATGCCTAGGTCACTAATAAACCCCCATACCATCACATATGCTGGTTTTTGAACTTTGCGCCTATAACAATCCGGATGGTTCTTTTCCTCTTTGGTCGGGAGGACACGACCTCCACAGTTTCCAAAAACAATTAGAAATGTGGACTTGTCAGACCACAGAACACTTTTCCACTTTGTATCAGTCCATCTTAGATGAGCTCGGGCCCAGCGAAGCCGGCGGCGTTTCTGGGTGTTGTTGATAAATGGGTTTTGATTTTCATGGTAGAGTTTTAACTTGCACTTACAAATTTCGCGACTAACTGTAGTTACAACTTTGATTACAATCTGAACTCCACTCCAGTATTAACAATTTTTGCGAGTCCGTTCGTAACCACAAAATGTGGTCAATGAGAACCGCTTATGCACAGTAAGCATGGATTAAAACCAAGTATTGTACGTTTTTGATGCATGTATATATACACCTATATTCCATGTTTACTTCTCACCTCGTTGTATGAATGCTGTGAGTCAAGTGTTGACATGTTGTTGTGGAGAAGAGAGGACTCTAAGTATTCATTGATTGGAGGGACGGGCGCTGACAGCCTGACAAATAGTCTTTTTATTAAGTGCCTGTCTGTGCCTGGTAGGTCAGAAATTGCAGAGAAGAACAATTCAATTTGATTGAATATGCTTTTCATTCCCCTCTGGGGTCTTTTTGATTACAAGCATAAAAACACTGATTAAAGACAAAACATAGACGTTAGTCCAATAGACTGCCTGCAGCTACACAGCAATCTCTCGCCGTGGTTTACGTTGGTCCGGGGCCTCGTGTGTCAATGTAGTCTCTTCTCCTCAAATATTACGGGGATTTTTGTATGATTGGAAACTTTTTTAGCTACTTGGAAAACATTTTTTTGTGTGTATTATAGTAGTTTTCAACATTTTTATAGAGCTGTGATTAATCAGATAAAATAATGTATAAATGCAAAATAATAATTATTATTTTAGGTTTGTTTTAATTGTAGCTGTGCACGTGTTAGTTACAAAAACTAAACAAACAATTCAGATTTTCATGGGCAGAAGTCTTGAGTCTGCTGACAACTTTTTAGTTGTTTTGAACCGTTGTCTGTTTTTTTGTTAACTAGCTAGCAACATAACTCAAAAAGTCATGGACACATTTTCATAAAACATTCAGAAAAGGTAAAAAATGGGATAAGGAACAAGGGATTAGACGTTGGGCATGTTCCAAAATATTTCTACTACGTTATACTACATTTACGTTTTAGAGCCTCAGTGCTATGCTATGTTTGCCAACACCCGGGGTTGTCAACCCAAAATGTTGAAAGAGCCATTTTGGACCAAAAAACATCTGTCTGGAGCCGCAAAATACCTTATAAAAGTCTTATAAGGAAGGCAACGCATTATGTAAATGTCCATATTAGCTAGAATAGCTTACTATCAAAAGCTGACGCAAATCGAACAGAAATGTTTTATTTTTTTATTCTACACAATTTTGGCAACATTGGAAATCATTAATACAATAGAGTCCTCTCACAGGATGAGATCATTTCTGGAAGTTTCTGGCTCAGAATGGCCGAAAGTATAGATGTGTGTGTCCAAGTTGAAGGAAACGACAGTCCGTCTTCTTCTAATGGATTTATTACAATATTTGCAAGCTGAGTAACGTTTGCTGTGGTCTGGAACAACACGGCACACAAACAACTAGGAGAAATGCAGCCAATATTACATACAGATAAAGTGTCATGAGGCATGCAAATATAAATTAAATACACAGAGGACATAAGTGCTCAATTATACCGACAACCGAGACATAATGATGCAATATGTGCATACAGCTAGCCTATGTTAACATCGATTAGCTTGCAGTCATGGATTGACCAAATATGCCTGATAAGCACGCCAGCAAATCAATAAAATTTATGCTGTGCATTCACGCACAGCATAAAACTTTTGGTGGACAGAATGAGACAAAAAGAGTGGCATAAAACAGGTCTTTCTGTGGCAGTGTCAGAGAAAGTTGTACATGTAAAAAAGGATCGCTGAAATTAGTAGGGCAAAACGGTGCTTGCCAAATACTCTCATCAGTGGGATTTCTAACATTTAGGAAGGTGTGGGTCATGTTTGTTCTCCTACAGAAAATATATCAAAGCAAAAAAATATATACGTTTTCTTCATTTTTTTTTCTATTTTCAAACATCTCTGAAAAAGAGCCAGTTGCTGACGTCTGGCCTACACCCGCAGAGACAAAAACGGTGGATGACTGACAGAGAGCGTTCAATCTGTTTATTTCATTCTGCTTTTCACAGCTCAAACATTTACGGGTAGATTTTCAGGGAAAATTTCAGGAAATGTCATAAATGGGATAAGGAAGTGATTATATTTTGGGGATGTTCAAGATCTCTGTCTGGATTCAGGACTTTTTTTTTTAAAAGCATCCTTTACAATTGGGAGGTAGGGCTTGGAAGTCTGCACTATGTCTCATTTTCTAGTTATTTATATAGATAGTACTTTATTGATTCTTTCAGGAGAGTTCCCTCAGGAATATATATATATATATATATATATATATCTAGTCACATGTTGCTGTGTAGAAGTGAGTTATACTACAATGTACGCCTTTTGATGTGGCTAACTTTTAAATCAGTGGGATTCTTGCAGTGAAAAGTCTCTTTTTAAGTCGTAATCATACTTTTCTACTCTTCCTGTACATACTTTCCTGTTTTCTGATGTCCTCTGCCTCACCCGGGCGGGACAACCAATTAAGGGCTAATTAATCAAGCTCCAGTTGATGGATAATATCCTGAGCCAGCGGCTGGAACTGTGTGTGTGTGTGTGTGTGTGTGTGTGTGTGTGTGTGTGTGTGTGTGTGTGTGTGTGTGACAGATACATGCACAGATATTAAAGAAATGTTTCTCAAATACTTTAGTTCTATCTGCATGAACAATGCATTATCACAGAGGTGTCAGACTTGTTTTCATTGAGGGCCACATCGCAGTTATGGTTGGCCTCAGAGGGCCGCTTTTATCAAGTAATAAATGAATATATATATCTATAATTTTTTTTTTGCATGAGCTGCAAAAAAATATTAAAATTGTACTTTTTAAATATTGTCAGCTCAGTCATCAGAATTTTACAGTAAAAGCAGTGGGTTTTTTACAGCATATAAAAAAATGTTAATAAATACAATGGAATGGAGAAACAATACCATTGTTTTTAGCGGTAAAATTCAAGCAAAAGCTGCCAGTTTTTTTTTTTTTTACTGTAAAATATATATATCTTTTTTTTTTAATGATTTAGTGTCTTACTGTCAGACTTCCACCAAGCCCAACCTTCCAATTGTAAAGAATGTTTTTCCAAAAAATCCTGAGTCCAGACAGTGATCTTGAACACCTCCAAAATATAATCACTTCCTTATCCCATTTATGACATTTCCTGAAATTTCCCCTTAAAATCTACTCGTAAATGTTTGAGTTGTTAAAAGCAGAATGAAATAAACAGAGTGAACGCTGTTTGTCAGTCATTCACTGTTTTTTGTCTCTGCGGGTGTAGGCCAGGGGTCTGCAACCCAAAATGTTAAAAGAGCCTAATTAGACAGCAAAAACAACAAAAAAAATGTCTGGAGCTGCAAAAAAATGTAAAGCCTTATATAACTGTAATAATGAAGGCAACACATGATGTAAGTGTCTATATTAGCCTACTATCAAATTGGCTTAAACATCTTAAATAAGTGTTATAATGAAGGCAACACATGATGTAAGTGTCTATATTAGCCTACTATCAAATTGGCTTAAACATCTTAAATAAGTGTTATAATGAAGGCAACACATGATGTAAGTTTCTATATATATTTTCAAGTATTTCATATATATATATATATATATATGTATATATATAATCCTTTCATGAATGATTATATCCGTTTGGTTCAATAGAGAACACTGATCTACAAAATTTGCAGGCAGCAAACCCCTTCCCCCTTCGATCTGTCCTGGATGAACTGAAATGATTTTTTTTCCAATCATTTTGGAACCTGCAAGCGTATTTCTTCTTCTTACTCTTACTTATTCTTCTGTTTCGTCTCTGTTATGTTTTTGGACATTACTACATGCCGTAGTTTTGAAGCAATGCATGATGGGAATCCGGATGCTGAGAAATAGCTCTGTGCCTGCCTACTTTATAGATTATAGATAAACCTATGGATAACGGAGACATATATATAATAGTCTCCTTTTCAGGGGAGAGAGGACGCTAAAGGCAGTGCCTTTAGGCACGCCCCCAATATTGTTGTTCGGGTGGAAATCGGGAGAATTAGTGCCCGGGGAGATTTTCGGGAGGGGCACTGAAACTCGTGAGTCTCCCGGGAAAATCGGGATGTTGGCAAGTATGCCCACAAAACGGTGTATCTTATAGCGACCGTCAGAAAGCGGCTTGAAGATGAGCTGTAAAAGGTAATGTATATTTGGGATCTGTATAAGTCCCGAAAATTTGCGCGCGTTTCCTTCATTGTAGTCCGCGCCAACACCGTAGTCATAAGCTTCTTCCCATGTGGCATTCATCTTCCGCTGTTGCCATTTCTAATATAAAGTAGTGTAAAGTTCTTACTTATATCTGTCAGTAGACTCTCTATCAAAGCACTAAAACCTGTAGTGGGTTTACATAATTCACCCAAGGAACTTAAGTTATTAGAAGGTTCCGGTCAGACGTTTTTTCACGGGACACATTTCCGACGATGTTGCATTATTGAGCCACGGATGAAAAGATGCTGCTCCGGTACTGATTTAAATAAATTCTGAATGTCGTTAAAACAGTTAGCTCCATCCTTGCACGCTACACCGCTACAACAAAAATGACTGGGAGAAGACGCTGCCGAAGGTGAGCCACGTAAATAAGACCGCCAACAAATAACGGCGCATCCTAAAGCGACTGTCAGAAAGCGACTTCAACATAATCCATGCAACATTGTGACCAAAGAACCACCATTATATGTTATGTAGACCACAAGGAAGTGTTTTATATTTAGAAATTTTTTTTTTTTAAATATGACCCTTTAAACCTCTTAAGGCCCAAGCTGTTTGTTTACATGTTTGTTGTATTTCTCTTTGCTATTTGGCCTTGTTAGACCCTAATTGGAATAAAAACTAAAAATCACCTTTTGATACCTTGTACTTAGTCCATAGGTCCACAAACGTGTACTTCATATGTAGCGACATGCTAACTCTTATTTTTACATGTTTTTTTTCCTAATTCCATTGTATGTTATACTCTTCTGACACCACCAGGTGGCAGTATTAAGTGTCTATATGTCGGCGTAAGACCCTAATTCAGTAGTGTACACAATTTTGGAAATAAGAGCTAAAAGGTGCTGTCCACACATGTGGCCACTAAGGCCTTTAGAGGTTTTAATACACCCTATACACCTGGTGTGCCTTTTGCATGAAAATAAACCTGACTAGACCTGCTCATCGGCAGTGCGCCTTATGGTCAGAAAATACGGTATTTGAAATGTATTTCTGTGTTTACATGTTTCAAACAAGACCACTACAGATGAGTAATAATCATAAATCAGGCACTGGCGGTCAGGAAGGTACTTTGTTGGAAAAAAAAAAAGGTATGCACCCAGCGTTCTGCAGAAGATAATATAAAGCCGCTCTTGCTAATGAAGTGTAAAAAATGTCCCTCTATAAATGCCCGGCCGCAACATGTTACATAAATCTGCACTTTTACAGCGCAACCGTCTTGGCGTGTGTAATAAACGGCCCAATCTGGATACTTTAGTGAGCTTCACGTCGCCTCGTTTGCCGGGCGGCCATAATAACCGTGACGCACGCCGCGCTCGTCTGCCCTGCAGTGAAAGTTGTCAGGCCTCTAAAAATAAATGTAATCACCGTGGGGGGTCCCGCAGCCTTCCAGCTGACTGAATGGAAGTATTGATGAGAGTGGAGGAGAGAAACACACACACACACACACACACACACACACACACACACACACACACATGCACACAAGCAAAGTGTTACTGGCTAGAGGCCACAGTAAACCTATTGATCCATTGTTTTCAGCCATCTCGACACGCACAAGGTGAGAAATGCTATCACTGTGGGTTCTTTTTGTTTGCAACCGTTCCTTTATTGGAGCTTTCTTTACAATTTAACACATGCCGACCGACACACACACGCACACACACACACACACACACACACACACACACACTGAAACCCCGCGGCGAGTCTTTCATGATGTATGGTTATTTCCTGGTGTAATTCTGAGTCCACCATCACGCTGCTTTGCTTGTTTGCAACACTTTGAAATGTACAAAACTATTGAACTAGGAAGACTGTAATTTGTAAATAAAAACAATACAATGATTTGCATATCCTTTTCAATCTATATTCAATTGAATAGGCCGCAAAGACAAGATACTTAATGTTCGAATTGGAAAAAGTAATTTTTTGCAAATATTAGCTCATTTGGAATTTGATGCCTGTAATATGTTTCAAAAAAGTTGGCACAAGTGGCAAAAAAGACAGAGGATGTTGAGGAATGCTTATCAAACAGTTATTTGAAACGTCCCACAGGTGAACAGGCTGTTTGGGAATAAGTTGATTGGCTATAAAAGAAGCTTTCATGAAATGCTCAGCCATTCACAAACAAGGACGGGTCACCACTTTGTGAACAAATGCGTGAGCAAAGTTTCGAACAATTTAAAAATCCCAAGGAATTTAGGGATTTCACCATCTATAGTCCATAATATCATCAAAAGGTTCCAATAATCCGGAGAAATCACTGCAGGTAACATTGAATGCCCGTGACTTCCATTGCTTTCCTCCTCTCCAAGGTTCTCATAGTCATCATTGTCACCGACGTCCCACTGGGTCATTTTTGTCACCGATGTCCCACTGGGTGTGAGTTTTCCTTGCCCTTATGTGGGCCTACCGAGGATGTCCTGGTGGTTTGTGCAGCCCTTTGAGACACTAGTGATTTAGGGCTATATAAGTAAACATTGATTGATTGATTGATTGACTTTCGATCCCTCAGGCGGTACTGCATCAACAAGCAACAGTGTGTAAAGGATAACCCAACACAGGCGCAGGATGACTTCGGAAAACCACTGTCAGTAACTACAGTTGGTCGCTACATCTGTAAGAACAAGTTAAAACTCTACATTGTAAAGCCATTTATCAACAACACCCAGAAACGCCACCGGTTTCGCTGGATCCAAGCTCATCTAATATGGACTGTTGCAAAGTGGAAAAGTGTTCCCATGGTCTGACGAGTCCACATTTCAAATTTTTGGGGGAAACTGTGGACGTCGTGTCCTCCTTAACATAGAGGAAAATAACCATCCGGGTTGGTATTGGCGCAAAGTGTAAAAGCCAGCATCTGTGATGGTATGGGGGTGTATTAGTGCCCAAGACATGGGTAATTTACTAATCTCTGTTTACATCGTTAATGCTGACAGGTTTCGGAGCAACATATATTGTCATCCAAGCAAGGTCTTTTTAATGGACGCCCCTGCTTATTATAGCAAGACAATGCAAAGCCACGTGTTACAACAGCGTGGCTTCGTAGTAAAAGAGTATGGGTAATAGACTGGCCTGCCTGTAGTCCAGACATGTCTCCCATTGAAAATGTGTGGTGCATTATGACGCCTAAAATTTAAACAACTGAAGCTGTACATCAAGCAAGAACTGGAAAGAATTCCACCTGAATAGCTTAAAAAATGTGTCTCCTCAGTTCCCAAACGTTTACTGAGTGTTGTTAAAAAGAAAGGCCATGTAACACAGTGGTAAAAATGCCCCGGTGCCAACTTTTTTGCAATGTGTTGCTGCCATTAAATTCTAAGTTAATGATTATTTGCAAAAATACATTAGGTTTCTCAGTTGGAACATTAAGTATCTTGACTTTACAGACTATTCGACTGAATATAACGTATTTCCTTGACTTGCCGCCGGGTATATAGTATGCGCCTGCCTAGAAGTACTGCCGGGTCAAATTAGTTTTACAAAAAAATTAGCATATGCCTAGAATTTCCGCAGGGTCAAACTCGTCACGTCACGAGTGACACTTCACCTGTCATCATTTTCAAAATGGAGGAGGCTGATTTCAATCATTTGAAATCGCATAAAGGGAAGAAGATTAAGAGCTATTCAGTAGGATTTAAGGTACAAGCTATTGAATATGCTAAAAAGAACAGTAAGCAGCTATGTTTTATTAATATACCGTAGCTGCGTGTGTCAAATATGAGTCATTAAATGACTCCCGCCTCCTGGTGGTAGAGGGCGCTAGTGATCCTTCTTGCGACTACTCGGCTGCAGAAGAAGTGACAACAAGCAGCAAGAGTGAGCAGCGTGTGTTTATATTTTCCTCTCCCTTGCACTTTTAACATGGAGGATTACATATCTAAAATAAAACAGTTTTCTAAACTGGACTTTCAGTCAAAGCAGGAGGTAATAAAGGAAGATCTTCATTGGGACAGAGAGACTTTTAAAACTGTAGAAAGATAAGGAAGACTTCTATAAATAAGTTATCGATGCTTTTGATCAGAAGGAGCTGCGTATGGACTTCATTTATAAGTAAAGGTATTTTATTAAATGTGCTTTTCATGATGGTATCCTTACATCACACTCAAATTTATAAGCGCAGGCCTAAATTCACCGCATGTCTTTGGTAAACGCCGGCGTGAGAAGAGGTTTTAAATTAATTAGCTCCCCGGCGGCAAATCAAGGAAATACGGTAAGTTGAAAAGGATTTGCAAATCATTGTATTCTGTTTTTGTTTACCATTTACACAACGTGCCAACTAAACTGGTTTTGGGTTTTGTAGAATTGTGCCATCTCTTTAAGGAAAGTTCCTACATGATATAGATTGTTTCCCCTATTATTACAGTGTGAATATACATACATATCAATCACTAAAGGACTTCAACTTCTCTATTTGTTTCCTTTTGTCCCTTTCACTCCAGGTTGCAATATTCGAGTCTTGCAACAAACAAACTGCTGCAGATGTGTGAAGTGTGTGTGTGTGTGTGTGTGTGTGTGTGTGTGTGTGTGTGTGTGTGTGTGTGTGTGTGTGTGTGTGTGTGTGTGTTTACTCACTAATTCCCTTTGAGTGAGTGAGGGCATGGGAACAGGGCAAGTGAATCAAATAGAGCATGAGGGCTGACTTCCCGAGGGTACGTCCACATGACTGACAGTTCAGATATCCTCCAGCGGCTGTGATCGTGCTCACCACCTTTGCTGTGTTTCATCTTTTCAAATACATTTTTATTTCTTTTAGCTTTGCCCCTGTCGTTATTAGCTATTCTGGGATGTCAATGAATCATAGGCAAGTATTAATAATAACCACAAAAAAAAAAAACTCAGAGAGCACAGACCTCTGCCAGGCTTTATCTCCCAATACTGAGATTCCTGAATACAGACAGTGATCTGGATCAGTTCTTGGAAACATAGGGCGCGCAGGACCATAAGGCACATTAAAGGGGTCATATTATTATTTTTCTCTAAATGTAAAACACTTCCTTGTGGTCTACATAACATGTAATGGTGGGTCTTTGGTCCAAATATTGACATCCACTTCAGGATGCTACGTTTTTTTGGGACGGTCTTATTTACGTGGCTCACCGTCGGCAGCGTCTTATTCTCCGTCATCTTTGTTGTAGCGGTGTAGCGTGCAAGGACGGGAGGGGAAGAAGTGTCAAAAGATGGGGTTAAATATTATATTGACATTCAGACCTGACTTAAATTCATAACAAAGCAGCATCTCCTCATTCGTGGCTCACCCGTGCAATAACAAAGCCAGAAATGTCCCGTGAAAAACCGTGCGACCAGAATCCTCTAATAACAAAAATTTATTGGGTGAAACCCACTACAGTTTTTAGCGCTTTGATAGCGAGTCTACTGACAGATATAAGTAATAACTTTACACTACTTTATATTAGAAATGGCAACAACGGAAGATGAATGTCACATAATAAGAAGCTTATGACGCGTGCAAATTTTCAGGACTTATACAGATCCCAAATATACATCAGCAAGTACCAGAAGGTAAGAAAAGTTGGTTTTGCATGATATCGCGAAACAAAACGCTAGATAATGTCTGCCAAAATGTGCCATTTTGCAGATCTTATACACGCTGACTCGCTGGTATTCAGGATGATACGACAGTGGTTCCCAAACTTTTTTTCACCAAGTCCCACCTCAGAAAACACTTGGCTCTACAAGTACCACCATAACATAAAATTCAGTACATAGTAGGCCTAAGTATTCATTAAAAACATGACAAATGTTTTATTTAACAAGTATGTTTTTGGCCACTGTGACATTATACACAGTTTGAACAGTAACACATTTAACACCAAAACCAGTGAAGTTGGCACGTTGTGTAAATGGTAAATAAAAACAGAATACAATGATTTGCAAATCCTTTTCAACTTATATTCAATTGAATAGACTGCATTGACAAGTTATTTAACGTTCAAACTGAGAAAAACTTCTTTTTTTTTTGCAAAAAAGTGGGCACAGGGGCATTTTTACCAGTGTGTTACATGGCCTTTCCTTTTAACAACACTCAGTAAAGGTTTGGGAACTGAGGAGACACATTTTTGAAGCTTTTCAGGTGGAATTCTTTCCCATTCTTGTTTAATGTACAGCTTATGTTGTTCAACAGTCCGGGATCTCTGTTGTGGTATTTTAGGCTTCATAATGCGCCACACATTTTCAATGGGAGACAGGTCTGGACTACAGGCAGGCCAGTCTAGTACCCGCACTCTTTTACTATGAAGCCACGCTGTTGTAACATGTGGCTTGGCCTTGTCTTGCTGAAATAAGCAGGGGCGTCCATGATAACGTTGCTTGGATGACAACATATGTTGCTCCAAAACCTGTATGTACCTTTCAGCATTAATGGTGCCTTCACAGATGTGTAATTTACCCATCCCTTGGGCACTAACACACCCCCATACCATCACAGATGCTGGCTTTTCCACTTTGCGCCTAGAACAATTTGGATGGTTCTTTTCCTCTTTGTTCCGGAGGAGACGACGCCTCCAATTTCCCAAAACAATTTGAAATGTGGACTCGACAGAACACAGAACAGTTTTACACTTTGCATCAGTGCATCTTAGATGAGCTCTGGCCTAGCGAAGCCTGTGGCGCTTCTGGGTGTTGTTGATAAATGGCTTTCGCTCTGCATAGTAGAGTTTTAACTTGCACTAACAGATGTAGTGACCAACTGTAATTACTGACAGTGGTTTTCTCAAGTGTTCCTGGCCCCGTGTGGTGATATCCTTTACACACTGATGTCGCTTTTTGATGCAGTACCGTCTGAGGGATCCAACGTCGCGGGCATTCAATGTTACGTGCAGTGATTTCTCCAGATTGTCTGAGCATTTTTGATGATATTAAGGACCGTAGATAGAGAAATCCCTAAATTACTCTGGTTGAGAAATGTTGTTCTTAAACTGTTCGACAATTTGCTCGCGCATTTGTTCACAAAGTGGTGACCCTCGCCCCGTCTTTGTTTGTGAATGAGTGAGCATTTCACGGAAGCTGCTTTTATACCCAATCAACATGTTCCCAATTAGCCTGTTCACCTGTGGGATGGTCCAAATAAGTGTTTGATGAGCGTTCCTCAACTTTCTCAGTCTTTTTTGCCACTCGTGCCAGCTTTTTTGAAAAATGTCGCTGGCATCCAATTCCAAATGAGCTGATATTGGCAAAAAATAACAAGGACTGTTCCGATTGTGTCTTAATTGGTTATTTTTCCATTAACTACAGTCAGTATTTAATTGTTTCTTCATCATAGCACTACAAGGGGACTAGTTTTGGTATCGGTGCGATACGAGAACAAAATGATATTAATGATGGGAGGCTGCAGTGTTCATCATCATGGATGTTCAGCCCGACACGTTACAAACTTACGACGTGCCCTCTCCACGCACCGCCTCATAATTCAGCATCACGCTCGCCGCTGGCCGTCACCGACGCCAGGACCGACGCCCGTTAGAGATTGAAATACCGCCGCCCTCGTGTCCCCCGCGGCCCGCCCAGAAACAATGTTGGCCTGAATAAAATGGCCGGAGGAGGCGTGGGGTTAATAGAGTGAGTCCCCGCTTTTAATTGGAAAAGTTAAAGTAGGCGACAGGCCAAAGATGTTATTACCGCGGCGGGGAGACAAATAGCGCCCTCTAAGGAAGGGTTAAGGAGGACACGGGGAGCGTGGAGACAAATGGACAGGGGTCAGTCTTTAAGGAAGGTGAAAATGGAGTCATGGATGGAGGGAAAAACTGAATGGGACCTGCAGGCACGTTTATGTGTGAAAGTAACACGTTTTACTGGTAAAAACTGAGATCAAACAGTGCTGTTCTTCAATAAGTAAAATAACTATTTTATTTATTAATACCTGACTGACCAGGTCAGTCCAAACTTTGGTAAAGTTCTTGTATCTTTTCCAAAAAGACTGCAGGTTTATGAATACGAGGCCCCAGCAGGTGTTTTTAATACATTTATTGAATTGTAAATTGTAGAAGTTCAAGTACACACTGTGTACAATACATGCTTAAAATACTGAATCAGCAAATACTTTGTTCTGGGCAGCAGATTGTATTTTTTATTTATTTTCACGTGGCTTGAGTCGAGTCATACAAACCCCGTTTCCAAATGAGTTGGGAAATTGTGTTAAATGTAAATATAAACAGAATACAATGATTTGCAAATCCTTTTCAACCCATATTCAGTTGAATATGCTACAAAGACAAGATATTTGATGTTCAAACTCATAAACATATGTTTTTTTTTGCAAATAATCATTAACTTTAGAATTTGATGCCAGCAAACTTGACAAAAAGTTGGGAAAGATGGCAATAAATACTGATAAACAGCTTCCCAAAAAATGCTCAGTCTTTCACAAGAAAGGATGGGGCGAGGTACACCCCTTTGTCCACAACTGCGTGAGCAAATAGTCAAACAGTTTAAGAACAACCTTTCTCAAAGTGCAATTGCAAGAAATTGAGGGATTTCAACATCTACGCTCCATAATATCATCAAAAGGTTCAGAGAATCTGAATCTCTCCTGCGTCCGCTCAGCAGCACCTCCGACTCCAAATACGTGTCTCAAACCGGCTGCTGCTAATGAAGGCGACAGGTAATTAGCTAACAAGGCCCACCTGGGCCATCTACGCACCGGTCGCTTTCTTTGAGGCCGGTCCTGGCCACGCCCCCATCCGCACATGGCTATTCCAGTCCCAGTTAGCAGTGTTTTAGCTACTTCTAAATCACTAATCCTCGCCTCCATGGCGACAAATAAAGTATGTTTCTTACAAGTATCATCCCTGCAGGACGAGGAATAGCTAAACATGCTTCACTACACATCCTAGCTCACCGGCGTCACAATGTGAACAAATGGGTGGATCTACACCTGACATCCACTGTAATGCGTATCTCGTAGGTACATTTATATTTTTCAGCATTACTTAATCTTTTTTCTCTTTTTATACATTCATATTTTGTTTATAAACTCAATAAATATGTCCCTGGACACATGAGGACTTTGATCACGACCAAAGTATGATCCTGTAAATACTCTGTATCGGATTGATACCATGTATAGTTATTTCGTACTTCCATATCTCAATTATTGTGTAGAAATCTGGGGTGATAGTTATGAATCAAACATGAACTCTATGCTCTTTCTTCAAAAGAAAGCCATTGGAATTGTAAATAATGCTGATTATTATGCTCACACCAATGCTCTTTTCATTAAAGACGTAAAAACTGCAACTTGTGATGCTTAAAGCTCATAAAGTCATATCTCCAGGAGTGGTTTAAACCCAGGGAAAGTCCCGACGACCTCAAAGGTTCATCTGTCTCTCAGGAAAAAAAAAAACATGAGGACTACTTTAAAAAGTAGATGTGTTCCTGTCAGGGGGTTTCATCTTGGAACAGCTTGGAAGATGCCTCAAAAAGTTCCAGTTCTATTGGCGCATTTAAAAAAAATCTTAAGACAAATAATAATAATAATATATCGCTCTTGAATCAACACTAGTAGTTAATACCATGATCAATGTTGATTAAAAAAAACTAAATATGGGACTGTGACAGTCTCTTGCCGTCGTCGTGCAGGTTCCACGGACCACCAAGGAAGGACATCTTGCTTGAGCAGGTTTGACTCTTGTTTTGCAATAAACCCCAGTGTAGGTCGGGTCATTTTTCAGCGCCTTCCTCCACTGCTCGTTCGCCGGTCTCTTTTCAGCCGCCGTCGACGTTGTCGTCGTCGTCTGCTCTCTGTCGCTCTTGCTCTTCAGGCACTGCTGCGGGCTCTCCTCCTCCTTCTGCCTCGTTCTCTCCTCCTTTTATACGCTGAGAGGAGATACGTTAATTGTCTCCCGGTGCGCAATCTACGCACCTGATATCGCTTGTAACGTCGCTCCCGGCACATTCCGCCTCGCCGCTCGCTCGCATACGCTGCCTCCTTGCCGCCATCTTGGGCCAGGCTCCAGCGTGCCCCGCCGCGCCGTCGGACCGTCGGCTCCGCCTCTCCACAGGGACATAAAGAAAAATGAAAGTGTAAGTGTTTGTATATAGTATATAATTGATACAAATGTTTAATATATTGATTGATATCACGTACAAGAGCGTATCTCGTCGATACTACTATGATTGCATCAATATTTTTTATCGTCACAAAATGTTTTTAAATTCCTATTTTATTCTTAAACTCAGTAAATACTGTACGTCCCTGGACAAATGTGACTTAAATTATGACCAACGTATGATCCTGTAACTAATTGGTATCGGATTGATGCCCAAATGTGTGCTTTCATCCTAAACTAATGTAACCAAACAACAGAAGAATAAGTGACTATTACTATTATCATTATTAAATAATTCAACCCAATAGTTTGTTTGGGTATAACCCAACAGTAAGTTATCATAACTCAAATTTTGGGTTAAATATTTCAATACAATAGTTTAGTTGGGTTATTATTATTATTATTATTAATAATAAATAATTCAACCCAATAGTTTGTTTGGGTATAACCCAACAGTAAGTTATCATAACTCAACTTTTGGGTTAAATAATTCAATCCAAAAGTTTAGTTGGGAATAAGCCAACATTAAGTTATCATAAGTCAACTTTTGGGTTAAATAATGCAACGCAAAAGTTGGGTTGAAAAAATGAACCCAAAATGTTGCGTTAAAATAACTCAAATAAGGGGTTCGTCCTTTTCTGTACCGGCAGCTGGTTTAAAATTGGATTATTTTTTAACCCAACATTTTTTAGTGTGCAATTTAATACATTTTTGAGAGCCGTGTGCAATGTTCTACATTTATAATTGAACATGTACAATGTTGGTGTTGTTTACTTGCGTCTTATTGCAGTCTACATGTATAATTTATGTGTGGCTGCCATCATATTGCTGTCTTCACGTATCTCTTATGTGTGACTGCCATCTACTGGTCACACTTATAAGTTCCCCATGTACCAAATAAAACAGCTTTCATGTCGGTAAGCAAAACCAGAATTATTCTGTTTTAAGTGCGCCTTATAGTCCCAAAAATAGGTTATTTAGGATTTTTGTTATGGTATTTGATTCAATACTCATGACTCCACTATCAATAGTAAACACAAGTTGCATGGAAAGATATTTTTAAAGTTGTATTTAAGTTGATTATCAGCTCCTATACTAAACACACGCCGGGTTAGTTGAGCACAGACTGATTAAACAAATGTGATGATATCCCAGGCCCACAAAATAGGAGCAAATCAAGCATTTCTTCTTCTGTTAAATATCTGAAACTGATCCAACTCCCATTTTGGCTTCGTCAGCTCTCCAACCCCCCCCCCCCCCCCCCCCCCCCCCATAAGTGCCATCATTTATTAATGGTAAGAGGTCTGTCTGCATCAAGCATTAGCCATGTTTGTGATAAACCATTAATGATGTATTTCATTTCTCAGTAGGAAACAGAAGAGCGTTGGGGGCCGTTAATATCCGTTAATGTTAAGAGGCGGCGGAAGGGAAGAGGTTCCTCCCTGTGAGGTGATTAGACCCCCTCCATTTAGTTAGAACACGCACACACTTTTTTGTTTCGTCTGGTGTAGAAAGTATACATTTTGAATATATGATGGATGGATATTCACTGGCTTACGTTGAGGTGTGTGCTGCATTCAAAATTGTTCGCAGAATCCATAATTGTAGGATCTATTGATTGCGGCTTTCATTTTTCTAACAATAAAGTGTGTTGTTGCAATCTTCTCTAATCTGTATTTAAGGAGAAATAATTATTTTAGGTCTATGTTGTTACTTCATGTCACTAAAACATTATATTGTCAGTAAGATAAAACATGAATTTTTATTCTTGTATTGTGCATAGACTGTGTATTGCAGACATACACACACACACACAATGTTTTATTTGTTACCTTTTTGAGACCTTGGAAAAATGCCTACCTCTTTAGACCACCTTTTCTAGATATATGAAGATTTGTATTTACAACATTAGTAATATATACATACTATGTAAATATAAAACAAATTGTTGTGAAAAATGCGTTGGAATTTCACAAAAAAAACGTAACTCAATACAAGTCAAAATTTTACAAGAAAAACGAAGCGTTTGTGCAATGTTATGATAAAAGTTGGAATTTTACTCTAACAGTGGCAATTTTACAAGAAAAGCTTAAAATATTAGCAATTTTATGAAAAGAGTCGTAACTTTACTCGACAAAAGTCACCATTTGATAAGAAAACTAACATTTTGGCATTATTTTAATAATAATCAGAATTTTTGTTGGCGAAATTATGACAAAATTCATCAATTTACTTAAAAAAAAAATACATAAAAATTGGAAATATTGTGCTAAAAGTCCAAATTGTATATGACGTATGTCATCATTTTGTATTAAACAGTAAACATTTTAGAATAAAGTAATAATAAAACTTGGCAAAATTATGACAAAAGTAATGGTTTTACTCCAAAAAGGTAACCATTTTAGAACAACAACAAAAATCGGCAATATTGTGACTAAAGTCAGAAATTTTTATGACAAATGTCACCATTTTGTATTAAAAAGTAGTAATTTTGCATAAAAAAGTGAATCACTTTACAAGAAAATATTGCAATATTACAGAAACCAAAATAATATGAGAAATTGTTCCCAATTTTATAAGAAAAAGTTGACACTTTGTGAGAAAAAAATGCTTTTAGTTAATTTTTTTTAATTTTTTTGCAATTAGTTTCTAATTTTCATTTTTTAAATTCAAGTTATTACATTGTATGTCTCTATATCTTATTTTTTTTAAATACATTTTGGCCAAATGGGGCGCATTTCAATTTCTTACACTCACTTGTTATTTCATATGTTAACCAGAGGGAGAACACTTTTAAAAGTGACACACAGTCATTTTGAAAAACCCCTCCTTTTTGGGACCACTCTCATTTTGATAGATTTCACCACCAGGGGTGCAAATGAGACATTCTCTATTAGATGCAAAGGTTTTCCTTATTGGGACACATGTTTTATGTCCTAACTTGTTCATCCGGTCCTAATATGGACGCTACTTTTCCTTGTTGATGTCTCAAGAAGGGTAAAAATACAAGAACACAGACACATTTTTTATTTGTTACCACCTTCATGAGACCTCTGAAAAATGCCTACATCTTTAGGACCACCCTTTCTAGATCTATAAAGATTTGTATTTACAACATTAATAATATATACATCCATCCATCCATCCATTTTCTACCGCTTATTCCCCTTCCGGGTCACAGGGGGCGCTGGCGGCTATCTCAGCTACAATCGGGCGGAAGGCAGGGTACACCCTGGACAAGTCGCCACCTCATCGCAGGGCCAACACAGATAGACAGACAACATTCACACTAGGGACCATTTAGTGTTGCCAATCAACCTATCCCCAGGTGCATGTCTATGCAAATATATAAAAAAAAAACTTGTTGTAAAAAATGTGTTGGAATTTCACAAGTAAAACTTTGAATTTTGGCAGTGTTATAATTGAAGTTGTCATTTTATTCAACGCAATTAAATTTTGACAATTAAAAGCTGTACGTTTGTATGATAAAAGACGGAATTTTTATTCTAACAATCGCAATTTTACAAAAAAAAGCTTAAAATGTTGCCAATTTTATGAAAAGAGTCGTAATTTTACCCCGCAAAAGTCACCATTTTTCAAGAAAACTTTAACATTTTGGACATATAATAATTGGAATTTTACTTGGCCAAATTATGACAAAAGTCATCATTTTCAAACCTTTTTCATTCTTGAACAATACACACACCTCCAGCTAGGTGGCAGCACTGCTCACATTAATAAACGAGCTCGACCAGGAAATATCAGCAAGTATATATGCACACGGAATTTTTCGGACTATAAGGCGCACTTAAAATCCTTTCATTTCCTCAAAACTCGAAGGGACTTATGCAGATCCCAAATACAGATCAGCAGGTACCAGAAGGTAAGAAATGTTGCTTTTGCATAATAATCTCAAACAAAACGCCAGATAATGTCTTGCCATACACACACAGCATAATAGTCCTATGTTGCAGCACAGTACAACCCATCAATCGGTGCGGCTTCATAGCTTACCAAAGTCCTACTAAAGCATTTTGAGCACCGTGTGTAATGTTTGATATTTTCAATGGAACATATAAACTGTTGGTGGTGTTTACTTGAGTCACATTGCCATCGTAGTGCAGTCTAGAAGAATGGAATGGAATAGAATAGAATGGACTTTATTGTCATATTTGCATTAAACTAGATTAAGGACTCCAATTTAAGGTGCGGTAGTGAAAACAAATATGGAATAAAAATAAATCACACAAGTAGTAATAAAGATTTTTTTTTTTTAAATGAACAGACTACTATCCAATAAAACAATAAGCAATCATGTACAATAAACAAAACCAGTACCAGAGTAATAAAGTAACAATAACTACCAGTGTCGGACATATTGCACTAGAAGTGTAATATTGCACAGTAGGGTATTAGGGTAGGATATTGTATAGGGGTGAATTATTTATTACAAGTTTGACTTCAAGATGGTGACAGCTCTGGGAGAAGAAGTTACCTCTGAGTCTGTTTGTTCTGACTCTGATGCACCTGTGGCGCCGGCCCGATGGTAACAGGTGGAAGCCAGGGTGTGTGCTGCCCTTGGTAATGTTTTTTTTTTCTCCGTTGAGGCAGTGGGAGTTGTGTAAATCCTTCAAGGAGGGGAGGTGGCGTCCGATGTTTTTTTTGTGCAGAGTTTATGACCCTCTGAATCGCCTGTTTGTCTGCTTCCGTGCAGCTGGCGTACCACACTGTTATGCAGTACGTCAGCAGACTCTCAACAGCCGAGCGATGGAAGGTCACCATCGGCTGTCTCTCCAGTCCGTTCTTCCTCAGCACCCTCAGGAAGTAGAGTCTCCGCCGGGCCTTCCGGGTGACCGCAGTTGTATTTGGGGTCCAGACAGGTCCGCAGATATGAGGGTGCCGAGGAACTTGAAAGAGCTGACTCTCTCCACCTCCAACTCTCTCTCCACTCTCCCTGTCAATCCAAATTATTCCGTATACTAGGCTCACCGGGTAATAAGGCGAAAAGTCGAGCTTTAAGAAGAAGAAAAAATTAATTCAGGCAAACATTTTTTTTATGACAATAAAATTACCTTTGTGACCATATATTGGAGTCTTGTTTAAGTTAATTCAAGAATATGCAGGTGAGGAATTACCTGTGATCAACCACAGGTACGGGGTGTGCCAGGACTGCCCTCGAAGACACTGTCAGGTAGAATATATGTAGAATATATTTATATTATTCATATGTTATATATATAATATATGATATATATTATATTATTTATTATTATTATTGTCTATTGTGAGCGAACTATAGTGCTGAATTTCCCCCAGGGATCACTAAAGTACTTTCTATTCTATTTTATTTTATCAAGTACAACCCATTTATCTTATTCTAGGTGAGTAGATGGCCCAGGTGGGCCTAATCTAATCACCTGTCACCTTTATTAGCAGCAGCCGGTGATGAGACATGTGGTTGGAGTTGGAGTGGGAGCCAGAGAGAAAGGGAAAGACACGAACAAAGAGACATTTTGCTGGAAAGCAAAAGCCTCTTCACATTTATGAACATAAAACAGTGTCGTACCCTGAAATCCGGGCTCTCGTGGTGGTCCGAGGAACCCACTAGAGGGCAACCTCTACAGTGATTGATCAGAATTCATACACTGTTATATTGCTTACAAACTCAGGTCTTATTCAGCCATTTCCTACCGCTTATTCCCTTTTGGGGTACTCAGATAATATATTAATGGATATAGGAGGCCTTTGGGGGGGAAAAAACTAAATAATTTGAGAGACAATCCTGAGGTTGGTTATCATAATTGCACATTAAATATTAAATTAATATTTAACGTGCCCTTTGCCACCTTTTTAAATGGAATTTCTATGAAATATCTCAGAATATTGTAGGCTCGACTGTACATGTACGGTATAAAGGAGGCGGAGCCATCAGTCATCTCCTGCCTGCAAGCCATGAGGGCCCCAGTCAGCGTGTAATAAGTCAAGTACTAATTAGAGAAGATGTGAGATTACAAGATGAGAGTATTCTTGCAGCCACCTGCTTGTCAAACATGCCTGGAGCAGAAATCAATAGGTCATCATCTCTACATATTAGTACATATCAGGAACACGAGGGGGGGGGAGGAAGCAAAGCAGAAAGGAAAAAAGAGAAAACATGCATGAGATTATTT
>NC_084627.1:49773748-49821248 GCF_033978795.1 Nerophis ophidion | reverse complement strand
TGAAGAAAGATAAGGAAGACTTCTATAAATAAGTTATCGACGCTTTTGATCAGAAGGAGCTGCGCATGGACTTAATTTATAAGTAAAGGTAAGACCATAATAACGTATTTTTTATTAAATGTGCTTTTCATGATGGTATCCTTACATCACACTCAAATTTATAAGCGCAAGCCTAAATTTACCGCATGCCTTTGGTAAGCGCCGGAGTGAGAAGAGGTTTTAAATTAATCAGCGCCCTGGCGGCAATTCAAGGAAATACGGTATATTCAATTGAATAGCCTGCAAAGACAAGATATTCAACGTTCAAACTGAGAAACGTTATGTTTTGCGCCTTATAGTCAGAAAAATTCAGTAGTTAAAGTAGTTATGTCTGCGACATATTGTACTGTATTACATTAAAAAGGGACTCGATACGAATACAATTACCAAAGTCGTACTAAAACATTTTGATAGATTTTTGAGCGCCGTGTGTAATGTTCTTACATATCACATTTTGGTGTTTACTTGAGTAATACTTCAGTCTACATGTATCTCCTATGTGTGACTGCCATCTACTGGTCACCATGTACCAAATAAAATAGCTTCAAGGTCGGTAAGGATAACCTGAATTATTCCGTCCCAAGACGACTGGGGATTCTTTTCTGCTGCAGCCTTTTCCGCCATCACAGCCATTGTGGTAGTTCTTAAAATCTACCGTCTTCTGCCTGTCCGCCGTTGAGGTCTTCACCGTGTCCCTGGCTAGGGGGCAGTCAGGTACTAGGCGTTTGCCAAGGACCACCTGGGGTAACAGTAGTAAAGGGGTTAACCTCCTAGTACCCCAAGACCTCATAGAGGATCCTCCACTGCCCAGGACACAAAGGGTACAAGCGGCTGAAATGAGTTTCCTCCACCGGGTGGCGGGTCTCTCCCTTAGAGATAGGGTGAGAAGCTCTGTCATCCTGGAGGAACTCAAAGTAAAGCTGCTGCTCCTCCACATGGAGAGGAGCCAGATGAGGTGGTTCGGGCATCTGGTCAGGATGCCACCCGACCGCCTGCTTAGGGAGGGGTTTCGGGCATGTCCAACCCGTAGGAGGCCACGGAGGAAGACCCAGGACACGTTGGGAAGACTATCTCTACTGGCTGGCCTGGGAACGCCTTGGGTTCTGTTGCGTTTGGACCAGATGTTCCTCCGAAGGAATTTAAGTTGCTGGTCAATCCAAAGTTCTTTTGATGACACATAAGCTGATTTTAAATGATCACCCAGAAACAGAATAGGTATTTTGCAATTTATTCCAAAGCTTTGGAGAGACCAACCTAAAAAAACACATTGAATTCACGTCGCCTAAGTTGATCTGAAAACCGTCTGGCAGTCTTGTCTTTTTCCATACGCCACTGCCCCCCCAGCCCGACCCACCCCCTCGCTTCGGAGCGAATCCACATATTTGTTCTTTTGCCAGATAGAGAGAGATAAATTATGGCTAGTCCTCTCATTCCTACAGCTTCAAGGTTAACACATGCAGCCAACCATAAAGAGAACAACTGGAAAAACACTAGCTGTTTTCAAATACGACTATGGATAAAATAAATAACATTTGAATATGGATATATGTAGATATATCCACCCCGGGAAGAGCTGGACGAAGTGGATGTGGAGGGGGAAGTCTGGGCTACCCTGCTTAGGCTGCTGCTCCCGCGACCCGACCTCAGATAAGCGGAAGAAGATGGATGGATGGATAAATTTCATAGAATATACGACGCCAAGTATAGTTATGTTTTTTGCGTCTACCTCCTTTCAGAGTGATTTTCGGTTGTTCCCTTTTGTGGAACCTTTTTCGCCGACCAGTTTAGTTCTAGCCTATATTGAATTGTCCTGGCTCTGGAGGTGAAAGGAACCTTTCAAAATAAAAGCCTGCCGAATGAATCCCCACTCTGCATTTGAGTCCTATCTTTTGTCCCCCGCCTGACTCATTTTTAATAAGTGCAGCACTGCAGGACTACACTGTTAAATGAAGTAGTACACATATTATATTTAACTTTCTTTTACTCGCCAAATTCAGGAGTAATAAATGAGACTTCCTGTGTGTGTGATGGATGGCGGGTGGCTGTGGTCACACACCTGCTTAAATTGATTGACCAGCGCGACTCCAATCAGCGAGCTGTGACCGGCGCTTTATCCTCATCCCTTTTATGCTCCCTCGCCCATCCTTCCTCCCTCTCATCATGTCTCCTTTCCTTCTTTCCTTCCATCTTTCACCCCCATGTTCCCAAAAGCCCCCCCCCCCCCCCTCTTCCTCTTTTGCCCGAAGCCTGGACACACCTCATTGGTCGGCAGGGTTGCCGGGCAACAGCTCCCTCCCTCTTTGCTAGTCATCCAGGTATTCTAAAGGTGGGAAAGACAATGGTAAATAAAAACAGAATGCAATGATTTGCAAATCCTTTTCAACCTATATTCAATTAATTGGACTGCAAAGACAAGATATTTAATGTACAGACCGTAAAACTTTTTAATTTTTTGCAAATATTACCTCATTTGAAATTTGATGCCTGCAACATGTTTCAAAAAAGCTGGCACAAGTGGCAAAAAAGAATGCTCATCAAACACTTATTTGGAACATCCCACAGGTGAACGGGCTAATTGGGAACAGTTGGGTCCCGTGATTGAGTATAAAAGCAGCTTCAGTGAAAAGGTCGGTCATTCACAAACAAGGACGGTGCGAGGGTCACCGCTTTGTGAACAAATGCGTGAGCAAATTGTCGGACAGTTTGAGAACAACATTTCTCAAGGAACTTAGGGATTTCACCATCTACAGTCCCTAATATCATCAAAAGGTTCAGAGTATCTGGAGATATCACTACACGTAAGCGATGATATTACGGACCGTCGTTCTCTAAGGCGGTACTGCATCAGTATGTAAAGGATATCACCACATGGGCTCAGGAACACTTCAGAAAACCACTGTCAGTAACTACAGTTTGTCGCAACATCTGTAAGTACAAGTTAAAACTCCACGATGCAAAGCCAAAGCCATTTATCAACAACACCCAGAAACGGCACCGGCTTCACTGGGCCCGAGCTCATCTAATATGGACTGATGCAAAGTGGAAAAGTGTTCCGTGGTCTGACGAGTGCACATTTCAAATTGTTTTTGGAAACTGTGGACGTGGTGTCGTCCGGAACAAAGAGGAAAAGAACCATCTGGATTGTTCTCGGCGCAAAGTTCAAAAGCCAGCATCTGTGATGGTATGGGGGTGTATTAGTCACCTAGGCATGGGTAACTTACACATGTGTGATGGTATGGGGGTGCATTAGTGCCCAAGGCATGGGTAACTTACACATGTGTGATGGTATGGGGGTGTATTAGTGCCCAAGACATGGGTAACTTACACATGTGTGATGGTATGGGGGTGTATTAGTGAACAAGACATGGGTAACTTACACATGTGTGATGGTATGGGGGTGTATTAGTGCCCAAGACATGGGTAACTTACACATGTGTGATGGTATGGGGGTGTATTAGTGCCCAAGGCATGGGTAACTTACACATGTGTGATGGTATGGGGGTGTATTAGTGCCCAAGGCATGGGTAACTTACACATGTGTGATGGTATGGGGGTGTATTAGTGCCCAAGACATTGGTAACTTACACATGTGTGATGGTATGGGGGTGTATTAGTGCCCAAGGCATGGGTAACTTACACATGTGTGATGGTATGGGGGTGCATTAGTGCCCAAGGCATGGGTAACTTACACATGTGTGATGGTATGGGGGTGTATTAGTGCCCAAGACATGGGTAACTTACACATGTGTGATGGTATGGGGGTGTATTAGTGCCCAAGGCATGGGTAACTTACACATGTGTGATGGTATGGGGGTGTATTAGTGCCCAAGACATGGGTAACTTACACATGTGTGATGGTATGGGGGTGTATTAGTGCCCAAGGCATGGGTAACTTACACATGTGTGATGGTATGGGGGTGTATTAGTGCCCAAGACATGGGTAACTTACACATGTGTGATGGTATGGGGGTGTATTAGTGCCCAAGACATGGGTAACTTACACATGTGTGATGGTATGGGGGTGTATTAGTGCCCAAGACATGGGTAACTTACACATGTGTGATGGTATGAGGGTGTATTAGTGCCCAAGGCATGGGTAACTTACACATGTGTGATGGTATGGGGGTGTATTAGTGCCCAAGACATGGGTAACTTACACATGTGTGATGGTATGGGGGTGTATTAGTGCCCAAGACATGGGTAACTTACACATGTGGGATGGTATGGGGGTGTATTAGTGCCCAAGACATGGGTAACTTACACATGTGTGATGGTATGAGGGTGTATTAGTGCCCAAGGCATGGGTAACTTACACATGTGTGATGGTATGGGGGTGTATTAGTGCCCAAGACATGGGTAACTTACACATGTGTGATGGTATGGGGGTGTATTAGTGCCCAAGACATGGGTAACTTACACATGTGTGATGGTATGGGGGTGTATTAGTGCCCAAGACATGGGTAACTTACACATGTGTGATGGTATGGGGGTGTATTAGTGCCCAAGACATGGGTAACTTACACATGTGTGATGGTATGGGGGTGTATTAGTGCCCAAGACATGGGTAACTTACACATGTGTGATGGTATGGGGGTGTATTAGTGCCCAAGACATGGGTAACTTACACATGTGTGATGGTATGGGGGTGTATTAGTGCCCAAGGCATGGGTAACTTACACATGTGTGATGGTATGGGGGTGTATTAGTGCCCAAGACATGGGTAACTTACACATGTATGATGGTATGGGGGTGTATTAGTGCCCAAGACATGGGTAACTTACACATGTGTGATGGTATGGGGGTGCATTAGTGCCCAAGGCATGGGTAACTTACACATGTGTGATGGTATGGGGGTGTATTAGTGCCCAAGGCATGGGTAACTTACACATGTGTGATGGTATGGGGGTGTATTAGTGCCCAAGGCATGGGTAACTTACACATGTGTGATGGTATGGGGGTGTATTAGTGCCCAAGGCATGGGTAACTTACACATGTGTGATGGTATGGGGGTGTATTAGTGCCCAAGACATGGGTATCTTACACATGTGTGATGGTATGGGGGTGTATTAGTGCCCAAGACATGGGTAACTTACACATGTGTGATGGTATGGGGGTGTATTAGTGCCCAAGACATGGGTAACTTACACATGTGTGATGGTATGGGGGTGTATTAGTGCCCAAGACATGGGTAACTTACACATGTGTGATGGTATGGGGGTGTATTAGTGCCCAAGACATGGGTAACTTACACATGTGTGATGGTATGGGGGTGTATTAGTGCCCAAGGCATGGGTAACTTACACATGTGTGATGGTATGGGGGTGTATTAGTGCCCAAGACATGGGTAACTTACACATGTGTGATGGTATGGGGGTGTATTAGTGCCCAAGGCATGGGTAACTTACACATGTGTGATGGTATGGGGGTGTATTAGTGCCCAAGGCATGGGTAACTTACACATGTGTGATGGTATGGGGGTGTATTAGTGCCCAAGGCATGGGTAACTTACACATGTGTGATGGTATGGGGGTGTATTAGTGCCCAAGACATGGGTAACTTACACATGTGTGATGGTATGGGGGTGTATTAGTGCCCAAGACATGGGTAACTTACACATGTGTGATGGTATGGGGGTGTATTAGTGCCCAAGACATGGGTAACTTACACATGTGTGATGGTATGGGGGTGTATTAGTGCCCAAGGCATGGGTAACTTACACATGTGTGATGGTATGGGGGTGTATTAGTGAACAAGACATGGGTAACTTACACATGTGTGATGGTATGGGGGTGCATTAGTGCCCAAGGCATGGGTAACTTACACATGTGTGATGGTATGGGGGTGCATTAGTGCCCAAGACATGGGTAACTTACACATGTGTGATGGTATGGGGGTGTATTAGTGCCCAAGGCATGGGTAACTTACACATGTGTGATGGTATGGGGGTGTATTAGTGCCCAAGACATGGGTAACTTACACATCTGTGAAGGCACCATTAATGCTGAAAGGTACATACAGGTTTTGAACCATCCAAGCAACGTTATCATGGACGCCCCTGCTTATTTCCGCAAGACAATGCCTAGCAATGTGTTACAACAGCATGGCTTCATAGTAAAAGAGTGCGGGTACTAGACTGGCCTGCCTGCAGTCCAGACCTGTCTCCCATTGAAAATGTGTGGCGCATTATGAAGCCTAAAATACCACAACAGAGACCCCGGACTGTTGAACAACTTAAGCTGTACATCAAGCAAGAATGGGAAAGAATTCCACCTGAAAAGCTTCAAAAATGTGTCTCCAGTTCCCAAACATTTACGGAGTGTTGTTAAAAGGAAAGGCCATGTAACACACTGGTAAAAACTTTTTTGCAATGTGTTACTGCAATTAGACTCTAAGTTAATGATTATTTGCAAAAAAATAAAATAGCATCTCAGTTCAAACATTAAATATATTGTCTTTGCAGTCCATTCAATTGAATATAAGTTGAAAAGGATTTGCGAATCATTGTATTCTGTTTTTATTTATGAATTACACAACTTGGCAACTTCACTGCTTTTGCTACATTGTGTGTAAACTTTGAGTGATGCAGTGTACTGTTTGACATCCATGCAGTCATGCAGTAGATGTAACAAAAGATTGCAACTCGTCACACACACACACACACACACACACACACACACACACACACACACACACACACACACACACACACACACACACACACACACACACGCACACACACACACACACACAGGAGGTTGGGATGATGAATGATGAAATCCGGTGTTTCTCCACTTTGACCTTGGACACATTGAGAGTGAGACTTGGTCTTCACTCGCTGCAAAGATCCTCCAAGCCGACCAATGCAAAGTCATATGAACTAGTCAGACGTGGTTTGTTTGCACATACAAACCCCAAAACCAATTTGTAAATTAAAACAGAATACAATGATTTGCAAATCCTTCTCGACTTATATTCAATTGAATAGACTGCAAAGACAAGATATTTAACATTCAAACTGGTAAATTAAATTTTTGCAAATATTAGCTCATTTGGATGCCTGCAACATGTTTCAAAAAAGCTGGCACAAGTGGCAAAAAAGACTCAGAAAGTTGAGGAATGCTCATCAAACACTTATTTGGAACATTCCACAGAGGAACAGTTGGGGCGAGGCTCAGTCAACAGAATTTTAATGCAAAAAAAGGTAGTTTTTTTTTTTCAATTTACAGAAACATGCTGTAAACAACACCGTAAAATTGATCGTCGTTTTTAATAATTTGATGGGTAGTTGGCTGTAAAATCATAAGTCAAGCAGATATTTCATTCAGTATTTAGTTTTATTAAGACAAAACAGTTTTGGAAAGTATGATAATATACTGTAATATTTGTTGCAATATTTGTCAGAATAATTGTATCTAAGTTATCACAAAACGTGAGCTATGAGTTCCCGGCGAGCAGACAAAAGTTGTCTTTGATCTTACCAATCAAAAGGCTTGAAAAACTCCACTGTGTAGGATGGGAAGCGACATGAAGGTGTCGGTTTCTTTGATGTATTGTAATCCACAGGAAGATTTTGTCTTGACCTGTGATCTACAAAGCGGAGAGGAAGCACGACATGACTCCCCTCCAGACACCTTGTCTTTGAACTGTTTAGTGACCAAAGGCAGTGGGTGTTTATGACCCCCTTCCTTTGGAAACAGCTGTTGCCATGTAATCTGTCAGAATTTGTTGGTGACGAACCCCAAGATGCAGAGAAGGAGGCAAGCATTGCGTAAGAAAACATGATTTAATTAATAACTAAAACAAGAACAAACCAAGAGGGTACCAACAAAAGGCGTGCACGAGGCGGATAACAAACTTGGCTAGAGAACAAAAACATTTACTGTGACACGACGGAACTATTGCATGAGCAGAGTGAACAGAAGTAGACAAAGCTACAAGCGACAAGACAGGTAGTGGTGACATCGACACGACAATAATCCAACATCTGACTGGAGGACAAAACAGGTACAAATAGTCCTGGCTGATTGACACCAGGTGTGGCCAGGTGCCAATCAGCCACAACTGAGGGGACACAGCACCCAGGGAGACAAACAGGAAACAGAACCAAAATAAGAGTGCTGACAGGAACTAAAGACAGGAAACAAAGACAAATGCAGAAGAAAAACTAAGACATAGACCAAACTGTCAGGGTCAAGCCTGACATAATCACGGAAAGTCCAAATAAAAAAGGGAGGCGTACAATTATTTGTCGCCATGGAAGCGAGGATTAGTGATTTAGAAGTACCTAAAACACTGAATGGACGTTAGCCGCTAGCTAGCTAGCCATGTCCAAAATCACCTCTTCCTGAGGGCATTTCAGTGTTATAACTCACGGTGGCAGAGGGGTTAGTGCGTCTGCCTCACAATACAAAGGTCCTGCAGTCCTGGGTTCAAATCCAGGCTCGGGATCTTTCTGTGTGGAGTTTGCATGTTCTCCCCGTGAATGCGTGGGTTCCCTCCAGGTACTCCGGCTTCCTCCCACTTCCAAAGACATGCACCTGGGGATAGGCCCCTCCAACCTCCAAAGACATGCACCTGGGAATAGGCTCCTCCCACCTCCAATAGGTTGATTGGCAACACTAAATTGTCCCTAGTGTGTGAATGTGAGGGGCTTCACGGTGGCAGAGGGGTTAGTGCGTCTGCCTCACAATACGAAGGTCCTGCAGTCCTGGGTTCAAATCCAGGCTCGGGATCTTTCTGTGTGGAGTTTGCATGTTCTCCCCGTGAATGCGTGGGTTCCCTCCGGGTACTCCGGCTTCCTCCCACTTCCAAAGACATGCACCTGGGGATAGGTTGATTGGCAACACTAAATGGTCCCTAGTGTGTGAATGTTGTCTGTCTATCTGTGTTGGCCCTGTGATGAGGTGGCGACTTGTCCAGGGTGTACCCTGCCTTCCGCCCGATTGTAGCTGAGATAGGCGCCAGCGCCCCCCGCGACCCCGAAAGGGAATAAGCGGTAGAAAATGGATGGATGGGTGTGAATGTGAGTGTGAATGTTGTCTGTCTATCTGTTGGCCCTGTGATGAGGTGGCGTCTTGTCCAGGGTGTACCCAGCCTTCCGCCCGATTGTAGCTGAGATAGGCGCCAGCGCCCCCCGCGACCCCAAAAGGGAATAAGCGGTAGGAAATGGATGGATGGATGGATAGTTTTCAAGCCAGAATGCGTATGTTCTCCCTTTTCTGTCTACACACTGTGTCTGCTTGTAAGTACTCTGTGTGTGTACGCTGCCGAACATGCTCCTCTGCTCTTAAAACCATGGTGGCAGGGGCGGGGATGGTACTTTTTAGAGGCGGTATAGTACCGAATATGGTTCATTAGTAGCTATACTAGTACCGGTATATCGTACAACCCAAGTATGGTTCCATCCATTTTCTACCGCTTGTCCCTCTCAGGGACTTGTCAAATTTAGGTTAAACTAACTGTACAATCCGTCATAAACATAGAATACAGTATTTACTGTGTGTGTCTGTGCACAATACACAAAAGTCCAGTAATTTCACGCCTCAGGTCCAGCCCAAACGTCTGATTATCCACTCTCTCCACACTGCTATCAATAATCATTATTGATTATTAATTCCATTGCTCTTCCATGACACCTGCACACACTCCGACTGGCTTCATATCAAGAATAACGCTGGCGAAAATTGGATTGCCCTGATTCATAAATCCACTTAGGTGTCGTTATGCCGCACTCCCGAAGGGAAATCACATTTTTCCCCTCATTTCGCTGCACAGGTTGTAAAATCTTAAAGCGGGATTTATTTAGAAAATATTTCCAGCAAAAAGAGGATGAATATAGAGTTGAATATCACAACAGATACACTGCAAAAACTGAAATCTAAGTAAGATTGAATATCTAAAAATAAGGGTGATATTTGCTTATTTTATGTCTGATAAGATCATTCTTCTCACTAAGCAGATTTTATGTTAGAGTCTTTTACTTGTCAGTGTGTGAATGTTTGTGTGAATGTGGAAATACTGCCAAAGCACTTTGGGCTCCTTAAAAGTTGTAGAAAAGTGCTATACAAGTACAACCCATTTACCATTTGTTTTAAGTGTTTTGGTCCTCAATGATCTGAGTAAGATATACAGCTTGTAGCTGAGATTTGATGACTATATTGAGTAAAACATGCTTGAAACTATTTGTGTCCAAATGTCCAAAACACAGCCAGCAATGGTGCACAGGAAGGCGGGAAGAGGCGGCAGAAATGGTCAAAAGTCCCAATTTTGTCCCAAAATATCTCCTCAGGTTCCAGTCCCACGAGTCCCGGGATGCAAAAAATGTTCAAAACGCACCCAGCAAAGTCTTATGGGAAGTGGGAAGAAAAGTGGGAAAGTCGGCTAAAGTCCCGAAAAATGTTCAAAATACCTGCCCAGGTTCCAGTCCCACATGGAGTGCCACAAATCTTAAAACTTGTGGCACTCAAATCCGGGTGTGATTTTTGAACATTTTACCCACTTTTCTCACTTTTCTCCCCACCTTCCTGTGGGACTTTGCTGGGCGAGTTTTGGACATTTTGGGCATCCCGGCCGGTGGCAGGACTTGTGGGACTCGAACCTGGGTAAGTATTTTGAACATTTTTGGGACTTTTGCCGACTTTTCATCAGGACTTGTGCGGCCATACATAAGATTTTATGTTTGTGTTTTACTTCTTTTAAGTGTTTTGGTCCTAAATGATTTAAGTAAGATATTACAGCTTCTTGCTGAGATTTGATGACCTATATTGAGTAAAACATGCTTGAAACTCTTTGTGTCCAAATGTCCAAAACACAGCCAGCAATGGTGCACAGGAAGGCGGGGAAGAGGCGGCAGAAATGGTCAAAATTCCCAATTTTGTCCAAAATATCTCCTCAGGTTCCAGTCCCACAAGTCCCGGGATGCAAAAAATGTTCAAAACGCACCCAGCAAAGTCTTACAGGAAGTGGGGAAGAAAAGTGGGAAAGTCGGCTAAAGTCCCCAAAAATGTTCAAAATGCCTGCCCAGGTTCCAGTCCCACATGGAGTGCCACAAATCTTAAGACTTGTGGCACTCGAACCCGGGTGTGATTTTTGAACATTTTACCCACTTTTCTCACTTTTCTCCCCGCCTTCCTGTGGGACTTTGCTGGGCGAGTTTTGGACATTTTGGGCATCCCGGCCGGTGGCAGGACTTGTGGGACTCGAACCTGGGTATGTATTTTGAACATTTTTGGGACTTTTGCCGACTTTTCATCGGGATTTGCGCGGCCATACATAAGATTTAATGTTAGTGTTTTACTTGTTTTAAGTGTTTTGGTCCTAAATGATCTCAGTAAGATATTACAGCTTGTTGCTGAGATGTGATGACCTATATTGAGTAAAACATGCTTGAAACTATTTGTGTCCAAATGTCCAAAACACAGCCAGCAATGGTGCACAGGAAGGCGGGGAAGAGGCGGCAGAAATGGTCAAAATTCCCAATTTTGTCCAAAATATCTCCCCGGGTTCCAGTCCCACAAGTCTCGGGATGCAAAAAATGTTCAAAACGCACCCAGCAAAGTCCCTCAGGAAGTGGGGAAGAAAAGTGGGAAAGTCGGCTAAAGTCCCTAAAATGTTCAAAATGCCTGCCCAGGTTCCAGTCCCACATGGAGTGCCACAAATCTTAAGACTTGTGGCACTCGAACCCGGGTGTGATTTTTGAACATTTTACCCACTTTTCTCACTTTTCTCCCCACCTTCCTGTGGGACTTTGCTGGGCGAGTTTTGGACATTTTGGGCATCCCGGCCGGTGGCAGGACTTGTGGGACTCGAACCTGGGTATGTATTTTGAACATTTTTGGGACTTTTGCCGACTTTTCATCGGGATTTGCGCGGCCATACATAAGATTTAATGTTAGTGTTTTACTTGTTTTAAGTGTTTTGGTCCTAAATGATCTCAGTAAGATATTACAGCTTGTTGCTGAGATTTGATGACCTATATTGAGTAAAACATGCTTGAAACTATTTGTGTCCAAATGTCCAAAACACAGCCAGCAATGGTGCACAGGAAGGCGGGGAAGAGGCGGCAGAAATGGTCAAAAGTCCCAATTTTGTCCAAAATATCTCCTCAGGTTCCAGTCCCACGAGTCCCGGGATGCAAAAAATGTTCAAAACGCACCCAGCAAAGTCTTATGGGAAGTGGGGAAGAAAAGTGGGAAAGTCGGCTAAAGTCCCGAAAAATGTTCAAAATACCTGCCCAGGTTCCAGTCCCACATGGAGTGCCACAAATCTTAAAACTTGTGGCACTCAAATCCGGGTGTGATTTTTGAACATTTTACCCACTTTTCTCACTTTTCTCCCCACCTTCCTGTGGGACTTTGCTGGGCGAGTTTTGGACATTTTGGGCATCCCGGCCGGTGGCAGGACTTGTGGGACTCGAACCTGGGTAAGTATTTTCAACATTTTTGGGACTTTTGCCGACTTTTCATCAGGACTTGTGCGGCCATACATAAGATTTTATGTTTGTGTTTTACTTCTTTTAAGTGTTTTGGTCCTAAATGATTTAAGTAAGATATTACAGCTTCTTGCTGAGATTTGATGACCTATATTGAGTAAAACATGCTTGAAACTCTTTGTGTCCAAATGTCCAAAACACAGCCAGCAATGGTGCACAGGAAGGCGGGGAAGAGGCGGCAGAAATGGTCAAAATTCCCAATTTTGTCCAAAATATCTCCTCAGGTTCCAGTCCCACAAGTCCCGGGATGCAAAAAATGTTCAAAACGCACCCAGCAAAGTCCCTCAGGAAGTGGGGAAGAAAAGTGGGAAAGTCGGCTAAAGTCCCTAAAATGTTCAAAATGCCTGCCCAGGTTCCAGTCCCACATGGAGTGCCACAAATCTTAAGACTTGTGGCACTCGAACCCGGGTGTGATTTTTGAACATTCTACCCACTTTTCTCACTTTTCTCCCCACCTTCCTGTGGGACTTTGCTGGGCGAGTTTTGGACATTTTGGGCATCCCGGCCGGTGGCAGGACTTGTGGGACTCGAACCTGGGTAAGTATTTTCAACATTTTTGGGACTTTTGCCGACTTTTCATCGGGACTTGCGCGGCCATACATAAGATTTTATGTTAGTGTTTTACTTGTTTTAAGTGTTTTGGTCCTAAATGATCTCAGTAAGATATTACAGCTTCTTGCTGAGATTTGATGAGCTATATTGAGTAAAACATTGTGGACGACTCATGTCGTTGTCGTGCGGGTTCCACAGATCCTCAAGGAAGGACAATGTTTTTGAGCAGGTTTGACTCTTGTTTATTTTTTAATAACAAGCTTTGTCTTCAGGTCGGGTCGCTTTTCAGCTCCTCCCCCCCACTGCTCGCTCACGGTCCACTTTTCAGCCGCCGTCGTCCTTGTCTGCTCTTTGTCGCTCTTGCGCTTCAGTCGCTGGTGCGGACTCTCCTCCTCTTTCTGCCCCCCCTCTGCTGCTGCCCTTTTATACAGCCAGAGGAGATTTATTATTGTGTGTAGGTGTGCGATTCATGCACCTGAACTCGATTGCAGTGTCGCTCCCGGCACGCCCCGCCTCTCTGCTCAGCCGCATTCTCCGCCTCCTTGCCGCCATCTTGTGCCGGGCTCCAGCGTGCCCTGCCCCGCTGCTCGTTTGTCAGCTCAGCCTCCCCACAAGCATGCTTGAAACTAGAACACCAAATGTTGCAAAGCTGTGTCATCAACACTCACAAGTATAAAACTACTTTTTTAAAGTAATTATTTCTTATTTCAAGCATGAAAAAAGATCCTGACTTTGACACAATTGTGTCTCATAATTAAAACAGATGACAGCCAAATGGACTTTGCTGTTTTATTTTCAATAAAAAAGAGAAAATATGTACTCATACAGTAGTACAGTTGGCACAGTACAGCAAACTGACAGTTAATATTTAAACATTTAGCATTTTGAACAGAAATAGTTCATGCACATCCAGGTAAACTCTTGGCTGTATATTTGCACTCTAATTGACTGAAAGAGCATGCAATTGGTGCGATGATGTCATGTTGTCGATGGAAAAATGCATTTTTAGACGATATGATGTGCCTGAGCGGCCAGGAAACCCCGAGACTAACAAGCGGTTGCCTTCTTGCCTTTCCATTAAGAACAGTAAATTAGTTTTTAGTATAAGTTTGCTGGTTTCAAGAAATGTAATGCCTAGTGCATATCATGATGTCAAGATAATGGCACTAGTATTTAAGAATATTTTTCAACATATTGAGCAAAAAGGTATACTTGTTTTTTCTATCCAAAATAGTGCACTTGTTATAAGTGAGAATATTCTTATTTTAAGGTATTTTGGGTTCATTGAAGTTATCTAATTTTACTTGATTTGGAAAGTCTGAACAAGCCAAATTTTCTTGTTCTATTGGCAGATCATTTTGCTTAGTTCAAGTAAAATACCCCTCATTTTTGTATGTTTTTTTCTTGTTTTTGAACACTGACTTTTTGCAGTGCGGAACATACAGTTTATTTATTGAATCCAAAATGCTGAAAGTCTGTGATTTGGTGCATTTACAAACAGCTAAATGATGCTCAAAACAAACCATCACCTGCTACCCAAGCGTGTACAACAATTATTCTCAAAAAAAAAAAGAGAAATATAATTAAAAAATACATAATATTTGTAAAAATGTAAATGTGATATAAGACATTTTGGATGCATGTACAACACTTAGAACCGATAGCATATCAGTATGTAGAATTACATTTTGGAAAGGACTGAGTGAAGGAGTCAAACAATGTGCTGAAATGATCCAATTTAAGAGGTTGTTCAAACAATGCAAAATACAAAGAAGAACAGTTTTGATAAACATTGTAAACTTTGAAATAATGGACATCATCTTTATTTTTCTAAAGCTGCTGGAGGACAGATACGGTCAGTACGCGGGAAGCAAGGTGATGATTTGGTATTGTCTGGATGCAGAGAAAGAAGGCTCAATCTTCTATTGTTAAGAAGCACAACGGACAAAACATGGAATTCCAACAGCAGAAAATGACAACACGGAACGCAAAGAAAATGTTTTTTTGCAGGCAGAAGGGAAAAGACTGCATACAGCAAGTTTAAAAGGTCTGCTGGGACAAAAACGACAAGGCAGACAGGAAGGCATGGACCATTATTCAAATATTTGCAGTGCATATATACAAAGACTCCACCAAAAATGTTAAAACACATGCAAAAAACAATAAAAAATCGCCACAAAAAAGACATTAAGAGAGCACATGTCACGGCCAATGTGGATTCATCCATGAGCCCCGCCGAGCGCACCTCGGGACACGCCCACGGCCGCTCAACTCCGGCAAACTTCGCTACGGCGGCAGCAAACAGCTGCAATCAATCTGCACTCAGCGCACCTGGGATTGATGAGCATCCTGGGTTCCTTTAGCCAGTGCAGACCTGCGTTCCGTGCCAGAACGTAATCATCCGTTGGTGTCAGGTTCAAACACTGATGACATCTATTAAACAAGACACGAGGCAAGGAATCAAGCAGAAACAGAATGAAATTTGGCTCAGTGAGGAGAAACGCGTACACCTTTACCCTTGTACAGTGTCGCCACACTCTGACGAAAGATTGTACGGCTCCTCTCTTATTTGGACTTTCCCTGATTACATGGCAAAAGCTGTTTTTAAGCGAGGGGGGTCGTAAACAGCCATCGCCTTTGATTACAAACAGTTCAAAGAAAATGTCGTAAAACAGTTCCGAGAAGAGGTGCCTGGAGCTTGGGTAAGTCCTGCTTTCTCTCCGCTTAGTAGTTTAAAACATAATCCATGCAACATTTTGACCAAACAACCACCATCACATGTTATGCAGACCACAAGGAAGTGTTTTAATTGTAAAACAATTTCATAATATGACTCCTTTAATGCTTTAGGAGGATTTGAAAGCAAATAATAGCTTTTCTTCTTGTATCTATTTTTGAAATGTGGACTCATCAGACCGCAGAACAATTTTCCACTTCGTCTTGGATGAGCTGGGTGTTGTTGATATATGTATTTTGCTTTGCATAGTAGAGTTTGAACTTGCACTTACTGATGTAGCGACGAACTGTAGTTACTGACAGTGCTTTTCTGAAGTGTTCCTGAGGGCATGTGGTGATATCCTTTACACAGTGATGGTTTTCAGTCTTGCAGTGATTTCTCCAGATTCTCTGAACCTTTTGAGTAGAGAGTCTGCCCTGAGATCGGTAGGTTGTGAGTTCAAATCCCGGCTGAGTCATACCAAAGACTATAAAAATGGTACCCATTTCCTCCCCGCTTGGCACTCAGCATTAAGGGTTGGAATTGGGGGTTAAATCACCATAAATGATTCCCAAGCACGGCACCGCTGCTGCCCACTGCTCCCCTCACCTCTCAGGGGGTGATCAAGAGTGATGGGTCAAATGCAGAGAATAATTTCCTCACACCTAGTGTGTGTGTGACAATCATTGCTACTTTAACTTTAACTTTTGATATTACGGATAGTCAATGGTGAAATCCCTAAATTCCTTGCAATAGCTCATTGAGAAATGTTGTTCTTAAACTGTTCGACAATTTGCTCACGCATTTGTTGACAAAGTGGTGACCCTCGCCCCCATCCTTGTTTGTGAATTTCATGGAAGCTGCTTTTATACCCAATCATGGCACCCACCTGTTCCCAATTAGCCTGTTCACCTGTGGGATGTTCCATATAAGTGTTTGATGAGCATTCCTCAACTTCCTCAGTCTTTTTTGCCACTGGTGCCAGCTTTTTTCAAACACGTTGTAGGCATCAAATTCCAAATGAGCTATTTTTTTTGCAAAAAAATGTCAAAGTTTACCAGTTCAAAGGTTAAGTATCTTGTCTATGCAGCCTATTTAATTGAATATAGGTTGAAAAGGTTTATCAAATTATTGTATAGTGTTTATTTTTGATTTATACAACGTGCCAACTTCACTGGTTTTGGGGTTTGTAGATCCGAGCAAGCTAACATTTTTAAACAACAATGTGTAAAATACTCTTTAATAAGATATTTGTAAATGTTTCTTTTCTGATCAATACATTTTTAACATTTAAGGTCAGGTACTTGTAAACAAATTGCCGTATTCTTGGAGACCCACTTCTAGATATCAATCCTCAGGTGTGAGTCGGAATCTTGAATGTTTCCTCCTCGTTTTGTTTCTGCTTGAAAAAGAAAAAAACAACATTCAAATGGACATTGAAGGCCAGACCAGTCTTGCAAAAACAGTGTAAATACATCAGATGTGAGATATTAAGCTTTAAGATCCCAATCTGTGTGCCCATTTAAAAGGATTTACAAAGCTTAGAGACTTGTGTAGGAATATGTGTGTGTGTGTGTGTGTGTGTGTGTGTGTGTGTGTGTGTGTGTGTTAGGCTCTTCCAGCGTTTAGAAAAAACAGCAGAAAAGGTCACTGATGAAATGTCAGCAGCCTCGACAGCTTGTCTATCTGACGTCTTTATGCCAATTGTTGTTGGTCTGTTTGTCCTATTCTATGAAAACACTGCTTGCCAAATATCCCAGTTTTAGCTAAAAAAAACAAAGAAAAGACGTAATGATAAGATTTTTTTACAAACCCCGTTTCCATATGAGTTGGGAAATTGTGTTAGATGTAAATATAAACAGAATACAATGATTTGCAAATCCTTTTCAAGCCATATTCAGTTGAATATGCTACAAAGACAACATATTTGATGTTCAAACTCATAAACTTTTTTATTTGTGCAAATAATCATTAACTTTAAATTTGATGCCAGCAACACCTGATGAAGAAGTTGGGAAAGGTGGCAATAAATACTGATAAAGTTGAGGAATGCTCATCAAACACTTATTTGGAACATCCCACAGGTGTGCAGGCTAATTGGGAACAGGTGGGTGCCATGATTGGGTATAAAAACAGCTTCCCAAAAAATACTCAGTCTTTCACAAGAAAGGATGGGGCGAGGTACACCCCTTTGTCCACAACTGCGTGAGCAAATAGTCAAACAGTTTAAGAACAACCTTTCTCAAAGTGCAATTGCAAGAAATTTAGGGATTTCAACATCTACGCTCCATAATATCATCAAAAGGTTCAGAGAATCTGGAGAAATCACTCCACGTAAGCGGCATGGCCGGAAACCAACATTGAATGACCGTGACCTTCCATCCCTCAGACGGCATGGTATCAAAAACCAACATCAATCTCTAAAGGATATCACCACATGGGCTCAGGAACACTTCAGAAAACCACTGTCAGTAAATACAGTTTGTCACTAAATCTGTAAGTGCAAGTTAAAGTTCCACTATGTAAAGCGAAAGCCATTTATCAACAACATCCAGAAACGCCGCCGGCTTCTCTGGGCCCGAGATTATCTAAGATGGACTGATGCAAAGTGGAAAAGTGTTCTGTGGTCTGACGAGTCCACATTTCAAATTGTTTTTGGAAATATTCGAAATGGTGTCTTCCGGACCAAAGGGGAAGCGGACCATCCAGACTGTTATCGACACCAATTTCAAAAGCCAGCATGTGTGATGGTATTGGGGTGTATTAGTGCCCAAGGCATGGGTAACTTACACATCTGTGAAGGCACCATTAATGCTGAAAGGTACATACAGGTTTTGGAACAACATATGCTGCCATCTAAGCGCCATATTTTTCATGGATGCCCCTGCTTATTTCAGCAAAACAATGCCAAGCCACATTCAGCATGTATTACAACAGCGTGGCTTTGTAAAAAAAGAGTGCGGGTACTTTCCTGGCCCGCCTGCAGTCCAGACCTGTCTCCCATGGAAAATGTGTGGCGCATTATGAAGCGTAAAATAGGACAGCGGAGACCCCGGACTGTTGAAGGACTGAAGCTCTACATAAAACAAGAATGGGAAAGAATTCCACTTTCAAAGCTTCAACAATTTGTTTCCTCAGTTCCCAAACATTTATTGAGTGTTGTTAAAAGAAAAGGTGATGTAACACAGTGGTGAACATGCCCTTTCCCATCTACTTTGGCACGTCTTGCAGCCATGAAATTCTAAGTTAATTATTATTTGAAAAAAAAAAAAAAAGTTTATGAGTTTGAACATCAAATATGTTGTCTTTGTAGCATATTCAACTGAATATGGCTTGAAAAGGATTTGCAAATAATTGTATTCCGTTTATATTTACATCTAACACAATTTCCCAACTCATATGGAAACGAGGTTTGTAAATAATAGTTTTACCCTTCCGAAGACAGAAAAAAAACCCAGAAATGCTTCCACAATAACGATACCTGACCTTCCGGGAACGAACAAAAATACCTGGCGAAACCTCGGATTCAGGAGGAACAGTGTGGTTTTGGTCCTGGTGGTGGAACTGTGGACCAGCTCTATACTCTGGGGAGGGTTCTTGAGGGTGCATGGGAGTTTGCCCAACCAGTCTACATGTGCTTTGTGGACTTGGAGAAGGCATTGGACCGTGTCCCTCGGGAAGTCCTGTGGGGAGTGCTCAGAGAGTATGGAGTATGGGACTGTCTTATTGTGGCGGTCCACTTCCTGTATGATCAGTGTCAGAACTTGGTCAGCGTTGTAGTAAGTTGCACGATTCCCGCTAAATGCACGTCCTACGGGTGTACCTAATTAAGTGGCCGCACGGGTGTACCTAATGAAGTGGCTGCCCCCGCTCTAAACGCACGTCCTGCGGGGTGTACCTAATGAAGTGGCCGCCCGGGTGTACCTAATGAAGTGGCTGCCCGTGTGTACCTAATGAAGTGGCCGCTAGCCTGCAGAAGCCAAGACGAGCTCCGCCTTCATTCCGCATGTTTGTGTAACAAGAGTCGGTAACGACGTCTCCGTTCTATAAAACACACTCGCTGACTATTTTCCGGCTTCTTTCCGAGACGTCGCGTCGCGTCCTGCGTGACGATGACGTCGCCTGGCGTCCTCCCGGGCCCCCGCCTTCGTGTCCGCATCTCCTCGGCTCTCCTCCGGCATCTTGGTCCCGGGCCTGGCCGCCCACTGATGCCGTGATGCGGGGTAAGACTGTCCGCCAGTGATGCCGTGATCTCCGGGGGAAGAGAGAGAGAGAGAAGGCAGCATGGTTCGCATCGCCAGCGCGTTAGGTCTGATCATGTTCAGCCTGGCGCTGCTCGTCCTGTCCTTCATCAGCTATGTGTCCATCAAGAAGGACTTCCTGCTCGGACCTCACGGGGCACCCAGGATGTACATGTTCCACGCTGGCTATCGGTGAGTGTGCAGTCTTGTGTGTGCGGCCTTCAAACTGCTGCTGATAATTACTGATTTCTGTCACTTATGTCGCTTATTGTGGCCAACGAATGAATGTTAGCACTTTACCTGAAGGTGAGGGCCTCAGTCCTGCCTCGATAGTGGGCCTGAATGCTGACAAATATGTTATATAAACTGATTTTTACATTCCGAACTCAATCTAAATTTGAATATTGAATAACTATTCAGCATTGGTAGAAGTCCATCCATCCAGCCATCATCTTCCGCTTATCCGAGGTCGGGTTGCGGGGGCAGCAGCCTAAGCAGGGAAACCCAGACTTCCCTCTCTCCAGCCACTTCGTCTAGCTCTTCCCGGGGGATCCCGAGGCGTTCCCAGGCCAGCCGGGAGACATAGTCTTCCCAACGTGTCCTGGGTCTTCCCCGTGGCCTCCTACCGGTTGGACGTGCCCTAAACACCTCCCTAGGGAGGCGTCCGGGTGGCATCCTGACCAGATGCCCGAACCACCTCATCTGGCTCCTCTCCATGTGGAGGAGCAGCGGCTTTACTTTGAGTTCCTCCCGGATGGCAGAGCTTCTCACCCTATCTCTAAGGGAGAGACCCGCCAACCAGCGGAGAAAACTAAATTTGGCCGCTTGTACCCGTGATCTTATCCTTTCGGTCATGACCCAAAGCTCATGACCATAGGTGAGGATGGGAACGTAGATCGACCGGTAAATTGAGAGCTTTGCCTTCCGGCTCAGCTCCTTCTTCACCACAACGGATCGATACAACGTCCGCATTACTGTAGAAGTCATATCAATCAATTAATGTGTATTTATATAGCCCTGAATCACCAGTGTCTCAAAGGGCTGCACAAACCACAACGACATCCTCGGTAGAGCCCACATAAGGGCAAGGAAAAACTCACCCCAGTGGGACGTCGGTGACAGTGACAATGATGACTATGAGAAACCTTGGAGAGGACCCCCATCACCGGGGACCGAAAGCAATGGATGTCAAGCGGGTCTAACATAATATTGTGAAAGTCCAATCCATAGTGGATCCAACATAACCATAAGAGTCCAGTCCAAAGTGGATCCAATATAGTAGCGAGAGTCCCGTCCTAAGCGGAGGCGGATCAGCAGCGCAAAGATGTCCCCAACCGATACACAGGCTAGCGGTCCATCCTGGGTCCAGACTCTGGACAAGGAGACCATATAAGTGGTGAAATAAACACTTGCTAATATGTAAATGACAATATACTAGGCCAGTGGTTCTCAAATAGGGGTACATGTACCCCTGGGGGTACTTGGAGGTATGCCAAGGGGTACGTGAGATTTTTAAAAATATTCTGAAAACAGCAAATATTCATAAATCCTTTATAGATATAAGTATTGACTTCAACAAAATATGAATGTAAGTTCATAAACTGTGAAAAGAAATGCAACAATGCAATATAACTATTCGGCATTGGTAGCAATCATATCGATCACTCAATGTTTATTTATATAGCCCTAAATCACCAGTGTCTCAAAGGGCTGCACAAACCACAACGACATCCTCGGTAGAGCCCACATAAGGGCAAGGAAAAACTCACCCCGGTGGGACGTCGGTGACAGTGACAATGATGACTATGAGAAACCTTGGAGAGAACCCCCATTCCCCCTCCCTAGGGGACCGAAAGCAATGGATGTCAAGCGGGTCTAACATAATATTGTGAAAGTCCAAACCATAGTAGATCTAACATAACCGTGAGAGTCCAGTCCAAAGTGGATCCAATATAGTAGCGAAGTCGCATTAATGGTAAGATATCTTTAATTCATTATTGGTTAGCTTCAGAATAACAATGTTATTAATAAGATAATTATTATACTCTAAAGATGTTGGTCTTACTTAAAAATGCATGCATTTAGTTGTATTCAGTGTTAAAAAAAATACTATATGGCGCTCACGGAAATACATTTTAAAATATTTGACTTTCATGGCTCTCTCAGCCAAAAAGGTTCCTGACCCCTGCGCTAGAGAATAAGTGCTTGAAACTCCGCATGTCAACATCTCCGTTCGGTGCCACACCAACAAAATGCTGAGGCAACCATTTCCACATCAACACCGTATGAAACAAATAGTCAACAACAGAAGGCGATAACTACCATAAATTGATTTACGTGGACCCCGACTTAAACAAGTTGAAAAACTTATTGGGGTGTTACCATTTAGTGGTCAATTGTACGCAATATGTACTGAACTGTACAATCTACTAATAAAACTTTTAATCAATCAATCAAAACGTCCGCAGGAACCTACCACATAGCGAAGGATTTGATTTCCGATTATGCAGCTCATTTTTATTTGACAGTTTTTAAATATCTTGTGTGACATCATGCACAAAATTATACTTTATTTGTTTTAAACTATTGTAGTGGCGTTCTGTACAAAAAGTGCACTTTAATTTAGTGTTGTTTTGATAAGTCACCTTAGCAGGGGTGTGGACTCGAGTCACATGACTTGGACTTGAGTCAGACTCGAGTCATGAATTTGATGACTTTAGACTTGACTTGACAAAATGTAAAAATACTTGCAACTCGACTTAGACTTTAACATCAATGACTTGTGACTTAACTTGGACTTGAGCCTTTTGACTTGACAAGACTTGCTACTTTCCCCAAAACCCAACGATTAAAAAGTTATTCAGGAGCGCTCCGTATCTTTCATTGTGTACGCGTGTTTGTCAGCGTGTGCGCGCTACCTGTCAGTACAACAGCCAATCAAATTACACTACGTTATTTTCGTCACACAGCATTCAGCCAATCAAATTCCAGGAAAACCAACGAAGAAGATCTCTCAAACAACCCGCCAGTGAGGAAAAATTATGCCCAAAATATTTTAGTTCGGGGATTAAAACTACGAGTTGGTCAACAAAAAACGAATTCCAGTATGCAAAGAATGCGGTTCGAAGATTACAGACGGAGACGCAACAACTTCCTACTTCGTTTGACATTTCAAGATGCACAGTGAAGGGTAAGTTTTAAATGAAAGCTAACGTTTATTGGCTGAGTAACGTAACTTGTATTTGTTGTGTAGTTAATTCAGTGAGGCTGTAAACTCACTGCTAACGTTAGAACCATAGACATCTTCTAAGTAGACGCATCATCGACCACTACTGCCTTCTGGCGCAGACGAGACGCGGGGCCGCCATCTTGGAGTGGTGATCCCCTCCACTCAGTGCAATTCATTTGGCAAAAGCAATGAACTGTCAGCGCATTTAATTCATTTTACCTCACTGAATACCACTCATTTTCACCCGCTTTTTGTCATACGTGTAGCTATGATAAAGGACACATGTTTTGGCGTGTTCATAGTTTCCTTAACAGTAATATAATATTCTTATTTACTATAAATTACCAGACGTCCAAGATCAAAACTGGGAATAATAATCCCAGAGAAGGGGGTAAAAAACGGTCAGCTATTTTTAAATTGAAGAAACAATATGATTAGGTTATATATACATGTGTATATCCTACATAAACAATGTGTAAATACATTAGATATCTATATATCTTAGGGACCTATAGACTGTATCTCCGTTTTTGCAGCAACAGAGAGTTTATTCTGTCTTGACACTTTGTATTGATATTTTCTATTACATTCTTCCCTTAAATAATAATGTTTACAGTGATTGTTTTATATGTATTTTTTATGTATGTTGCTTTGGACAAAAGTGTCTGCCACAAATACTTAAACATATATAAACACCTGAAAGTCTTTATATGAACTAAAACCACCGATCTGTTTCACTGGATTCAGAATAAAACCAAAGTTTGTCTCACCCAACAAAGTTAGTATTTGAATATTGTTACTTGAAGACTTATTCCTGGTTACAATTAGACTGTTAAGAGAGTATTGTCTTATATTTTGCCTAAAATGATGAATGCATCATAATCAGTGGTGGCTGGTGAATTTTGTTTTAGGTGGGCCTGAAAGTTTGTTAACCAAATACCTGTAGGGGGGTCATCCTCCCCCAGAAGATTTCTTTGTGATTTTCACATACAAATATTGAAGATCTTTGCTCCTTCTCAACTCTGTGGTGATATTATTTTCACAAAATACAACCAATAGTACGTTAATGTTAAATCTTACTTATGAAAAGTAATCCCCAGATTCCTATTTTCAACAGTCCTCTCATTTGAGCAGGGAAACGCTGAACACCAGCCCGACATCTTTGTTTTCTACCTGTCAGTTTAAGCTGCTCGCCGGCACCTTGTCACCTCTTCAAGATGGCGGCCAAATTGCTCGTGTATAGCAGCCAATGCTGTGTCTGCTTATAAGATGTCTATGGTTATAACGTCATTGCAAACACGACAATCTGTTGCGTCCACTGCAGTTCACTACTTTATTCATACTTTTTGTCAGGTGATTTTTTTTTTTAAGGGGGGTTGCATGACGTACCTACACATAACGTTACGTTGGTGAATGCATCACACACAGTAACGCAACGTTAGACGGCGGTCAGCAGCACTGCGTATTTTAGCCACCTACAAAAAGACAGACATAGTCAAATAAAGGTTGGTTAAAATGTATACTATATTAAGAATATGTGTACATATTGCATAGGGCCCTGACATCTAAAAAGTACGACTGTTCATTGTTATGTTCATGTATTTGTTATGTTTTTCATGTGTACGCACACATAAACACACATAGAATATGAGATGAGATCAATGAGATAAGGTAAGAACAGGATAGAAACTGCTGTTGAACTAGTTCCAATGCAATATGCCATGGAAATACAACGTTAACACCTTTGTGCAAATAAGTACAGTTGCACTTGTTTTTTTAAAATGTGTTTATTCTGTAAAGGAATGAGTTAAATGTTTAAAATGACGGGTTAATAGTGCTATTATGAAGTGCAATGTCAGCGCAATTTTTTTCCTGCAGTTTCAAATGCACTTGTTTTAATAAATGCATACAGGGTTTTAAAAGCAGACACAATCTGTGTAAATATATTAGTCTGAGGTTAAAAGGACTTGACTTGAGACTTTCCAGTCTTGACTTTGGACTTGACTCGGACTTGCCTGTCTTGACTCAAGACTTGACTCGAGACTTGAGGGCAAAGACTTGAGACTTACTTGTGACTTGCAAAACAATGACTTGGTCCCACCTCTGCACCTTAGTGACATCATGCACAAAAGTGCACTCATAGCTTGTTTTAAAATGTCTCTGACAATCTTGCACTTTTTGTTTGGAAATGACATGAATGTTTGTGCCACTGTTTAATGATAATAACTAATTATAATAACTGTTTAATAAATACAGTTTAGTCAATTGACTTAGTTGTGATTTCCCTCTCTGCATGAAAGTTTCAAAGTAGCATATATTAATGCAGTATGAAGAAGAATGTTTGAATGTAGACACATAGAATCATCATACTGCTGTGATTATATGCATCAAGTGTTCATTCAAGGCTAAGGCCTAACATGGAGATATATATTATGTATCGTGACATGGCCTAAAAATATGGAGATATTAAAAAAAGGCCATATCGCCCAGTTCTACGCTAGAACAAACCTCATTAGGCTTTTTACATTCTTCCTGTTTCTTTTTTAACAATGCCCTGCATGATCACCTCCCCTACAACCGTATCGGTATTTAACAATCTGAAATGTATCAGTTTCCTGTCCACCCCGGAAGTGTGTTGGAACTTGAAGGGGTTAAGCGGGGTCACTGCAGTGCACCATCATGGACGTCCGTCATGCGCGGTCAAGAGTGTGATGCTAAAACACAGTTGATCTGGCAAAAGGTTCTGGAGGTGAGCAAACTGCCCTTGACTCTGATTTACAGTACAGGAGCTCCATTCATTTCCCCGCTGCTGTAATCATTCCTTCTCTCGCTGGGTTGTCACGTAGTGGGCCAAGGTTATGCTCAGAGTGGGTTTGGCATGAAAGTCTGCAAGAGGAAAGTGGAGGAACACTTACCCATGCCCTGCTGCGTTGTTGCACCATTGTTAGAAAGCAGGCAACATAACTACAGAATGTGTGTGTCTTGTCTTGTGATCATGTTTTTTTTTGTTATGTTCGGTTTTCTTTAACACTCCATTGTTTCCTGTTTTTCACTCCCTTGTTTTGCTGCCATAGTTACTTATTGTGTTCACCTGTCTCTGATTAGTGCTCGCCCGCTCACCTGCTTCCCCAGCACTAATCAGAGGCAGTATTTCAACTTGTCATTTCATGTCAGTCATTGTGTTCTTTTCATGCTCTGTCCATGCTAGTTTTTCATGCCAAAGTCCATGCTGCTATTGTCAAGCCACAATTGCGGGGGAACTGAATGCTGGTGTCATTCTGTCATAACGAGGGGGGGGGGGGGTCGTTCTCCCAGGAAGGCAGACGGACTACTCGGGACATGGCGTTTAGGTAAAAACATGATTTAATGGTCACTAAAAAAAAGGTACAAACAAAAAGGCGCACAACTTGATGAAGGAAACAAAACTAACACTAAGACTAAACTTTGGACATGAAACAAAAAAACTTACTGTGGCTTGACAATAGCAGCATAGACTTTGGCATGAAAAACTAGCATGGACAGAGCATCAATCAATCAATCAATCAATCAATCAATGTTTACTTATATAGCCCTGAATCACTAGTGTCTCAAAGGGCTGCACAAACCACAACACAAACCACTACGACATCCTCGGTAGGCCCACATAAGGGCAAGGAAAACCCACACCCAGTGGGACGTCGGTGACAATGATGACTATGAGAACCTTGGAGAGGAGGAAAGCAACGGATGTCGAGCGGGTCTAACATGATACTGTGAAAGTTCAATCCATAATGGATCCAACACAGTCGCGAGAGTCCAGTCCAAAGCGGATCCAACACAGCAGCGAGAGTCCCGTTCACAGCGGAGCCAGCAGGAAACCATCCCAAGCAGAGGCGGATCAGCAGCGCAGAGATGTCCCCAGCCGATACACAGGCAAGCAGTACATGGCCACTGGATCGGACCGGACCCCCTCCACAAGGGAGAGTGGGACATAGGAGGAAAAGAAAAGAAACGGCAGATCAACTGGTCTAAAAAGGGAGCCTATTTAAAGACTAGAGTATACAAATGAGTTTTAAGGTGAGACTTAAATGCTTCTACTGAGGTAGCATCTCGAACTGTTACCGGGAGGGCATTCCAGAGTACTGGAGCCCGAACGGAAAACGCTCTATAGCCCGCAGACTTTTTTTGGGCTTTGGGAATCACTAATAAGCCGGAGTCTTTTGAACGCAGATTTCTTGCCGAAAAGCATGAAAAGAAAACAATGACGCCAGGAGGACTGACTGGAAATGACAAGTTTAAATACTCCCTCTGATTAGTGCTCGGGAAGCAGGTGAGCGGGCGAGCACTAATCAGACACAGGTGAACACAATAAGTAACTATGGCAACAAAACAAGGGAGTGAAAAACCGGACGCAATGGAGTGTTAAACAAAATCGAACATAACTAAACAAAACCTGATCACAAGACATGACAGTGTGGAGTCAAACAAACTAGAGATGTCCGATAATGGCTTTCTTGCAGATATTCCGATATTCCAATATTGTCCGAATCTTAATTACTGATTCCGATATCAACCGATACCGATATATACAGTTGTGGAATGAACACATTATTATGCCTAATTTTGTTGTGATGCCCCGCTGGATGCATTAAACAAAGTAACAAGGTTTTCCGAAATAAGAGAACAACTTCAACTCAAGTTATGCAAGAAAGTGCATGAAGTCACAAAGTGCGTTATTTTTTTTAACATGCCTCAAAACAGCAGCTTGGAATTTGGGACATGCTCTCCCTAAAATAATCCTGATACCCACTACAACTATGGGAAATACTATACTTTGACTTTGACAAAGTGCGTTATTTTTTTAATTTTATTTTAAACATGCCTCAAAACAACAGTTACTAAAACAATAAAGGCACACAGCTTTAGTCCAGAATATACTGGAGTAATAAAGTAAACAATAAAATAGTCTTCCTTTAGTGCAAGACTGCATGACATACTGTATGAAAGGAAATTATAAACTGGGCTCAATCTGCCCCGCTCTAACGTATTTGTATGAGTAACACAAATGTGCTGCAAGCTGGTGGTGAGTGCTTGAAGTGGCCTACCAGTCAGCCAAAGCTTCTGAAATGCTGCGTTGAGACATGCCACCTCTTTTCACTGCAAGCTGCTTTCGCTGTTTGCTTTCCATCCATTGTATGCATGGTGTACCTCCTTATGATTCTTGAAAAGGTGATCAAATTGCTTGTATCAAAGAAAGACATTTTGGTTCCTCCTCGCATAACCAACTTTTTGCAGTCATTGCAAAGTGCCATTTGTTTTTATCCATCAGACACACTTTAAAATAATCCCAAACCATAGACGTGGTGTCGTCAGTCAGTCACCGAGCGAGCTCGCTTGTTAGCCATGGCTACAGCACCGGCAACAACACGCTCTTGTTGTTGCTATGCTACGCTCGCGGCTGTTTGATGAGGTCATCAAGTGTCGCCAGTAAACCTTTCATGCTGCAGTCGTCAACTCCTGTGTTGCGTGTGAGAGAGGAGAGAGGCTGCTGACTGGAAGATGCAACTGCTCTGTACTGCTCCCTACGTCCGTGTTTTACTGGATATCTACGTACGGCGGCGTTTTAAAAAGTAATTAATTTTACTCTTTGAAACCCATAATTTTCAATATTACATTTCAAAGCATTTATCGGCCGATAATATCGGACATGTCTAAAACAAGATAATCCAAATTATCACGAGCATTGCAAACATTTGTTTTAATCTCCAAGTATTAAGTGTGAAATGCCATAAAAGCACATGCAAATATGTTTTAGTTGCTTAAACATGTTTGTTTTTTACTGACTTGAGTCTGTTTTTGCTTTTTTGTTCCTCTTGCAGTGAAAGGCCGCCTCGCAAACCTGACCTGAGGTGAGCACAGTGTCTCTACAACGTGCACATTCAACCAAACTCTATGTGTCAACGTCAAAATGAATGATCTATGGCAGTGTTTTTCAACCACTGGTGTGTCATTTCACCTAATTGGGTTAAAAATATTTTTTGCAAACCGGTAATTATAATCCGCAAATATTGTGCCGTTGTTGAGTGTCGGTGCTGTCTAGAGCTCGGCAGAGTAACCGTGTAATACTCTTCCATATCAGTAGGTGGCAGCAGGCAGCTAATTGCTTTGTGGATGTCGGGAACATGGTTTGTCGTGATCACAATATGCAGACGACAGCAGGAGGCAGTGTGCAGGTAAAAGGGTATCTAATGCTTTAACCAGAAATAAACGAAAGGTGAGTGACCCTAAGAAAAGGCATTGAAGCTTAGGGATGGCTTTGCAGAATGAAACTAAAACTGAACTGGCTGTAAAGTAAACAAAAACAGAATGCTGGACAACAGCAAAGACTTACAGTGTGTGGAGCAGCAGAAGGCGTCCACAAAATTCATCGACAGTCTGAAGAGGTCATTTTTTAATTTTGATGCCATGATTTTAATAGTCAGGCCCGCGTATGCACAGACTTTCCTCCATGTGGCCCCTGAGCTAAAATGAGTTCGACAACCCTAAACTAAACTCTTGGGGGCCACATTTCCAGACAGTTAAGGACTGGGGGTGCCAGACTTCTCCCCTCCGTGAATCTTATTTTGTATATTCCAGAGAACCAGCATCCTCTTTAGTAGACATTTAATTGTTTATTATAGGAGCGCTCTGTTGTTTTAATGTCAGTCTCTCAGTTTTAACTAAACTAGCGGGCCCAAACGATGAAAAGGAGAGGAGCTAAAATGGAATTCTGAGGAACACTACTAGTATAACTAAAGAAGTTGAACAAATGACTTCTGACTGCATCTGAAGTAAACAATCTACAGCGAGGTCGTACAATCTGTTCCAAAGTGGGCCAAACTGGTGAAATCATGGCATGATAACTTCAAAATAAAGCCAACTTGAGATTGTTTTCTTTGTTTAAAAACACAACGAGCACATTCTGAAAATATACAAATTATAATGTTTTGTTTTTTACACTGATTGGTTGTCATGATCCGTGGCTGTATCATGTTTTGTTTAGTTATATTGTGGTAGTTTTGGACTCCCTTAGTTCCTGTTTTGTGCACCTCTGGGTTTGTTTTGGTTTCCATGGGGGTTAATTGGGTTCACCTGCCCCTAGTTAGTAGTCAGCACCCTCACCTGCTATCGACCACTAATCAGAGAGATATTTATTGTCGTTGCTCGCCACACTCGGTCTGGCTTCATTGTTTGCTATAAGCAACATGTTACGTTGGTATTTCTTGGCTCCTAGTTTATGATTCCTACGCTAAGTGGTTATCTTAGCTTCCCGTGCGATCGGCACATTTTCCTTTCGCTTGTTTACTGTTTTTGGTACTTGTTTGATTTACGAAGATTAAATCGTGTTCCTACCTGCACGCCTTGTCCGGAGTGGTCCGTCTGCTTTGCTCTGATTAGGGGGTACTTGAATTAAACAAATGTTCACAGGGGGTAAATCTCTGAAAAAAGGTTGAGAACCACTGAGACAGTCCTGGCATGAGTTTAGTAGATCAGCTTTGTGCAAGTTATAAAGTTTGCACATGTGGGATTTATGTAATATTGTCCTGTCATTCATCTTTGTGACGATACAATACATTGAAAATGGAAATATTTTCCACATAGTTGCAAATGGTGGTTTATCCTGAAGAATTAGTTTATAAACTTTGATTAATCTGATTTAGGTTTTTAATTATTTGACAGTCCTAATCATATATTAACTTTGTTATTGGCAAGCACATTTCAAGGGAACCAATACACTAAATATGTAAATTGAATTGAATTAAAAGTCAAAATTAGAAAGATACTTTCTTTGATTATTGAGAGTTTTCAATGACAATCAACTCTCAGTTCTCCTTCTGTATTCCTCCTTCCTGTACTGCAGCTCCCAGCTGGCACTCAAGCATCTGGATCCAGCTTTCACGCCTCTCGTCGACGCTCTTAGCGAGGACCTGCAGAACTCCTCTAAATGGAAGTATAACAGCACAGCTTTCATCCAACAGAGGTAAGCTACTACAAAAGGCAGTTGCCTAAACATTTATCTCAAACCTCCATTGAGCAACTAAAGCATAGGTGTCAAACTCTGGCCCGCGGGCCAAATTTGGCCCGCCGTGTAATTTCATTTGGCCCTTGAGGCAATATCAAATTAACATTAGAGCTGGCCCGCCGGTGCCATACAGTGGTGCCGCTGTAACACCACATTCACCGATTTCCTGGGAGACTCTCGAATTTCAGTCCCCCTCCCGAAAATCTCCCAGTGCAACCATTCTCCTGAATTCCACCCGGACAACAATATTGGGGGTGTGCCTTCAAGGCTCTGCCTTTAGCGTCCCCTACCACCTGTCGTCAAGTCTGTTTTTCCTCCTCACAAACAGCGTGCCGGCCCAGTCACGTAATATATGTGGCTTCTACACACATGTAAGTAAATGCAAGGCATACTTGTTCAACAGCATACAGGTCACACTGAGGGTGGCCATATAAACAACTTTAACACTGTTACAAATATGCACCACACTGGGAACCCACACCAGACAAGAATGACCAACACATTTCGGGAGAACATCCGCACCGTAACACAACATAAACACAACAAAAACACAACAGAACAAATACCCAGAACCCCAGTAAAAAGGCCTGAATGGTTGATTTATTCATTATTTTATTTTCAAATGTATTAGCCTCTGGAAAAAGTTAATGTTGATATTTACCTCAGAAGGCTGCAAATACAAAAGAGGCATTCAATTTTTATTTAAATTTGATCATTGATCATTTTTAATTATTATTGTTATTATTTGAAACTCAATTTTGCATGTCACTATAAAGTTATATAAGCCTTGCTTGTTCAATATTCAATGAAAAACTTGTTTGGGTCCTATTAAAAGCTTAATTTGTTCAACCTCGGGCCGCGGCTTAGTTCAGTTTTAAATTTTGGACCACTCTGTATTTGAGTTTGACACCCCTGAACTAAAGCAATAGGAAAATACTTTTTTTAATTTTTGTAATAAAGTTTGCACATGTTTTAATAAGGTGTGTTATTTACAAAACATCTTGTATGTAAAATAAATATATTTGGCAGCGTATGTCTTACAACACAGATGTCAAACTCAAGGCCACATCATTAGAAATAATAATTTATTTAAAAAGGAAAATGTCCAGAAAAAAGATATGCACTGCATACAAATGCATATATTTTAGACTGATATTATCAAATAATGCAACAAAAATTAAATTATCATAAATTCCAAACAATGTTTTTTGTTAAGATTAAACAAAATACTTCCATCATATATCTGCTTGACCTTTGACATACAGTAAAAAAAAAAAAAATCTGGTTGCTTAATTGGCAGAATTTCACTATAATAAACAAAACAAAATCCATTACCAATAATACACTTGTGAAAACATTAACTATAGATTTTACGGTAGAAAACCCCCCAAAAAGGATCATACATTGGTCATAATTTAAGTTCTCATGTGTCCAGGGACGTATTTCCTGAGTTTATAAAAATAATATACATTTAAAAAAAACTTAAAAAGCTTATATGATGCTAAAAAATATCGATGTAATCATAGTAGTATCGACTAGATACACTCCTGTACTTGGTATCATTAGAGTAGATGTCAGGTGTAGATCCACCCATGGCGTTTGTTTACATTGTGACGCCGGTGAGCTACGGCGTATTAATTAATTGTGTCATTTTTCTTTTAATAAAAAATGAAAATGGGTCCCACAGAGCCGACCACCACACAAGTTAATTGGTGATTCCAGTAAAGGAGAATTTTGGTATAAAGTAGGACTGGTGTCATTTAGCACTATTAGGTGGAAAAATGGCTATTAAAGATGCGGGTGACAATGATTTTGTCATGTCTTGTGATCATGTTTTGTTTAGTTCTGTTTTGCTTAAAGGGGAACATTATCACATTTTCAAAAGGGTTAAAAACAATAAAAATCAGTTCCCAGTGGCTTGTTGTATTTTTTGAAGTTTTTTTCAAAATGTTACCGGTCCCGGAATATCCCTAAATAAAGCTTTAAAGTGCCTTATTTTCACTATCTTCGAAACCACTCTCCATTTCCCTGTGACATCATACAGTGCTGCCAATACAAACAACATGGCGGTTACCACAGCAAGATATAGCTACATTAGCTCGGATTCAGACTCGGATTTCAGCGGTTTAAGCGATTCAACAGATTACACATGTATTGAAACAGATGGTCGGAGTACGGAGGCAGAAACCAAAAAACCGAAATTGAAGAAGAAACTGAAGCTATTGAGCGAATAGCTATTGACGCTATTCGGCCATAGCTTGGGTGTACCTAATGAAGTGGCCCATAGCATGGCTGCTTTATTAGCGTCGCCGGTAAAATGTGCGGACCAAACGATCAGGACTTTCGCATCTTGTGACACTGGAACAACTTAAATCCGTCGATTGGTAAGTGTTTGTTTCGCATTAAATGTGGGTATCTAGTTTCGAATGTACATACAGCTAGTGTAAATAGCATGGTTAGCATCTCTTAGCGTAGCATGTTAGCATCGATGAGCTGGCAGTCATGCCGTGACCAAATATGTCTGATTAGCACATAAGTCAACAACATCAACAAAACTCACCTTTGTGATTTTGTTGACTTAATGGTTGCAAATGCATCTGCAGGTTATCCATACATCTCTGTGCCATGTCTGTCTTAGCATCGCCGGTCAAATGTGGAGACACTCTGGTACATTCAATGGGGGTCTGGCGGCAGATTTCTTGCCAGTGGTGCAACTTGAATCCCTCCCTGTTAGTGTTGTTACACCCTCCGACAACACACCCACGAGGAATGATGTCTCCAAGGTTCCAAAAAATAGTTGAAAAAACGTAAAATAACAGAGCTGAGACCCGGTGTTTGTAATGTGAAAATGAAAATGGCGGGTGTGTTACCTCGGTGACGTCATCGCTAAAAAGCAGATAAACAGAAAAGCGTTTAATTTGCCAAAATTCACCCATTTAGAGTTTGGAAATCGGTTAAAAAAATACATGGTCTTTTTTCTGCACCATCAAGGTATATATTGACGCTTGCATAGGTCTGCTGATAATGTTCCCCTTTAAGACTCCATTGTTTCCTGTTTTTGCACTTCCTTGTTTGCTTTGTTTCCATGTCAACCCATTAGTTTTCACCTGTCCCCAAGTCACGCACCTGTTTTCACTAATCATGTAACTATTATTTAAAGCGAAAGTTGCCAGGAAGTCAGCCTGGCGACTTTACCTCTGTTCACTTCATGCCATGCTACCTCTGATACTGTCCATAGTTTTGCTTCTTGCCACGTACGTGTTTGGTTTTTTATGTCCCGGTTATCGAGTTTTGTTTCATGTTCATAGTTTTTCTGCCCAAGTGCTAGTTTTTGTTTCATTAGCCAAGTTTTGTTCTTCCGCCTTGTGTTCTTTTTTTATAGTAATAAATAAATACGTCCCTACCTTCACGTCTTGCCCGCGCCAACTTTCCTTTGCCTTACAGGAAAAACAAACCCCAAAGTCCAGGCGTTGACAGATTGTTGCTTCTCTTTCAGGAAGGAGATCTCTCAGTACATCGACATCCCTCACAACTTCTCCCTGACACACAACTCAGTCCGCATCGGCCAGCTGATGCACTACGACTACTCCAGCCACAAATACGTCTACGCCATCGGCGAGAACTTCCGCTCTCTCCTCCCGGAGGTTTCGCCCGTTCTTAACAAGCACTACAACGTCTGCGCCATCGTGGGCAACAGCGGCATCCTAACCGGCTCGCGATGCGGCGCCCAGATTGAGAAGTTCGACTTTGTCTTCCGCTGCAACTTTGCCCCCACAGAGCTATTTAAGAAGGATGTTGGGCGGCGCACCAACATGACCACTTTTAACCCCAGTATCTTAGAAAAATATTACAACAACTTATTGACGGTGCAGGACAGGAATAACTTCTTCCTGAGCTTGAAGAAGCTGGACGGTGCCATTCTGTGGATCCCGGCGTTCTTCTTCCACACGTCAGCCACTGTGACCAGGACACTGGTGGACTTCTTCGTGGAACATCGGGGTCAGCTGAAGGTCCAGCTGGCCTGGCCCGGAAACATCATGCAGCACATAAACAAGTAAGACATGCACACCCACTCAAGGCACAACACTACCTCAACTTGCATCTTCTTCGAAAGTAGTCCGTGTACTTTGTACGGTGGTGTATATTCACTACCACCCTGAAAAGGACTCGCCACGCAGCCTTTAAAGTCTCAACACAAGTGAGCGGCAGTCATGCATGAGTCCTGCCGGCAATGGCGGAGCTGCGGTTCATTGAGATAAAACAAAAGCCAACAATGCTTTAATACTAGATGATGTTTCAGTTACGTTATATGTCAGTGTTTTACAACCCCACTAGTGTGCCGTGAGGTACAGTCTGGTGTGCCATGGGAGGTTATGTCATTTCACCTAATTGGGTTAAAAATATTTTTTGCAGATAGTAATTATAATCCGCAAATAATGTACCGTTGTTGAGTGTCTGTACTGTCTTGAGCTCGGCAGAGTAACCGTGTAATACTCTCCCATATCAGTAGGTGGCGGCAGGTAGCTAATTGCTTTGTAGAAATCGGGAACATGATTTGTCGTGATCACAATATGCAGATGACAGCGGGAGGCAGAATGCAGGTAAAAAGGTATCTAACGTTTAAACCAAAAATCAACAAAAGGCATTGAAGCTTACGGATGGCTTTGCAAAATTAGACTAAAACTGAACTTGCTGCACAGTAAGGGGTGGCATAGCTCGGTTGGTTGAGCGGCCGTGTCAGCAACTTGAGGGTTGCAGGTTCGATTCCCGCTTCCGCCATCCTAGTCACTGCCGTTGTGTCCTTGGGCAAGACACTTTACCCACCTGCTCCCAGTGCCACCCACACTGGTTTAAATGTAACTTAGATATTGGGTTTCACTATGTAAAGCACTTTGAGTCACTACAGAAAAGCGCTATATAAATATAATTCACTTCACTTCACTAAACAAAAACAGAATGCTGGACGACAGCAAAGACTTACAGCGCGGGGAGCAGACGGCGTCCACAAAGTACATCCGTACATGACTTGACAATCAACAATGTCCCCACTAAGGATAGCGTCCGCACAACTTAAGAGTTTTGATTGCCAAAACAAAGCAAGTGCGGGGAAGAGCGTTCAATGAATCCAATCCACTTTATTTATATAGCACATTTAAACAGCAATAACGTTTCCAAAGTGCTGCACAGCCATGTTAAAAACAATTGTAAAAAAAATAAATAAATAAATAAAAAATATATATATTATGCTCCACCAATGACTGAATAAAAACAAAAATTAAATAAATATGAAACCAATAAAAACAATATAAAAACAAATATTATTAAAAACTATTTTAAAGGGTAAAATCAATTAAAACAGTAAAATAAAAATCAAAGTGTATAAAAAACACAGAAGACAGAGGACCACACAACTCACGTAGTTTTAAAAGCCAAAGAATAAAAGTGGGTCTTAAGACGAGACTTAAAAGAGTCCACTGTGGAAGCAGTTTGAACATGGAGGGGCAGAGTGTTCCAGAGCTTAGGGCCGACCACAGAGAAGGTCCTGTCTCCCCTGGTCTTAAGTCTAGTCTTGGGCACCACGAGCTGGAACTGGCTCTCGGACCTCAGAGCGCACGCAGGAATGTAAATTTGGATGAGGTCTGAGATATTCTGAGGTGCCAGTCCATGTAAAGATTTAAAAACAAACAGCAATGTTTTAAAATCAATTGTAAAATGAACAGGGAGCCAGTGCAAACTCTGAAGAATTGGGGTTGTATGCTGGCGTATCCTGGTCCCTGTTAAAGTCCTGCTGCCGCGTTCTGGACTAACTGCAACCGGGAGAGAGCTTTTTGGCTAATGCCAGCATAAAGTGCTCTGCAGTAGTCCAGGCCACTTCAAATAAAAGCATGCACCACTTCTTCAAAAAGGTTAAAAGATAAAAACGGTTTAACCTTTACTAAAAGATGAAGGTGATAAAAACAAGATTTTAAAACGCCATTGACTTGTTTGTCTAGTTTAAAATGGCTGTCTATAGTGTATATATAATGCAGACATGAAACTGCTGCAGGAACACACCTACAAAACAGGAAAAGGCACCGAAATAGGAGCGCAAGACAAGAACTAAAACACGAAAGACAGAAAAAACGTCAGAAACCTTATTATTTACAGCTAAAAAGAGTTAAAAGTGAATTGATTTGATGTATTTGATATTGATTACTTGAGAAACACTTACACCGGATTGATTTGTTTTCTATTTTTATAGCCTAACAAAGCGTTAACTAAAATACTGCATGTTCCACAATGCATTGCGGCAAACCGGATGTAAAAAAAGGAGCGGGAGCAGGTGCATTGTGGTTGTTGGGACGGAGCTTTACGAGCCTACAAGTGAGAAATGACATCATAGATAACGAGATTTAAGGATCGTTTGTATTCCCAATACTTGATCGTAGTTAATCTACAGCTACTTTGAGACAAGAGTTATAGTGAAGCAATGTTGTTATGGTTTGAATTCATATCCAACAACTGCGAAAACTACTTTTTATTGTCCTAATCGGCTGCTGAGTTTAATTTTTCAATGATTTCTGCAGGAAAAGAATGTTTCATCAAAAGACCCAATTCCTTGTGTGCATTCATATTTGTTATTCTTTTGGATTAACTATATAACATTGTTAAAAAAAGCACAATTCTGACAAGTTAATCATATAAAATATTCCGTCTATGCTAACGCTATGATGGAATTTATCTTTATTTCTAATTAACATCGTTGTATTTCAACCTTGTTTTTTTAACACCTGCAGACCGCCATCATTATTTTTGACTGCACGAGCTGAAACTGCCACACAGCTGTATTGTGTGTGTGTGTGTGTGTGTGTGTGTGTGTGTGTGTGTGTGTGTGTGTGTGTGTGTGTGTGTGTGTGTGTGTGTGTGTGTGTGTGTGTGTGTGTGTGTGTGTGTGTGTGTGTCCAAAAAGAACAGATTTAAAGTCTAAAGCCAGATTAAAAAGGAAAGTAGTATTTAGTGGAAAGTATGGCACCGAGCTGAAAGTGTGCAGAGAGGGATTGAAGTCTGCTTCTTAGTGTTGTAGTCACAGGATGGGTCAGTCTTCCAGTAGTCTAATCTTCAGCAAGCCCATTAAGTCTACCTGCTGGGGAAGTATCACCACACTTTAAGCAGCTCAGGCGGCTTTCAGCACCGCGGCCCCTCACAGAGCACCTTTTGTGGGGGCCACTTTGAAGAGACTCCCCTCCAACTCTGCAGGCTCGGGTGTGACTGAAGACATCAGGGGTTGTCTTTTTTTACAAAGAACTCTGATTAATCTGATAAATGATGGATGAAAATTATTTCATTAAATAAATTATATATCAAGTTTTTATTTTGACAGTCCTGGTCTAGCATGTTACCAATAAATATGTTTTTCAATATTGCAGCTCTGAATATTGGCCTATATCGATCTGATACAATATCAAAGTTTACTTATATATCCCTAAATCACCATTGTCTCAAAGGGCTGCACAAGCCACAATGACATCCTCGGCTCAGATTCCACATCAGGGCAGGAAAAAACTCAACCCAATGGGATGACAATGAGAAACCTTGGAGGGGACCACAGATGTATGGACTTTGAGTGGATGTAGCATAATATTGTCAGATTCCAGTCCATAGTGGATCTAACATAATACTGAGAGTCCAGTCCATAGTGGATCTAACATAATAGTGAGAGTCCAGTCCGTAGTGGATCTAACATAATAGTGAGAGTCCAGTCCGTAGTGGATCTAACATAATAGTGAGAGTCCAGTCCGTAGTGGATCTAACATAATAGTGAGAGTCCAGTCCGTAGTGGATCTAACATAATAGTGAGAGTCCAGTCCGTAGTGGATCTAACATAATAGTGAGAGTCCAGTCCGTAGTGGATCTAACATAATAGTGAGAGTCCAGTCCGTAGTGGATCTAACATAATAGTGAGAGTCCAGTCCATAGTGGATCCAACATAATAGTGAGAGTCCAGTCCATAGTGGATCTAACATAAGAGTGAGAGTCCAGTCCATAGTGGATCTAACATAATAGTGAGAGTCCAGTCCATAGTGGATCTGACATAATAGTGTGAGAGTCCAGTCCATAGTGGATCTAACATAATAGTGAGAGTCCAGTCCATAGTGGATCTAACATAATAGTGAGAGTCCAGTCCGTAGTGGATCTAACATAATAGTGACAGTCCAGTCCGTAGTGGATCTAACATAATAGTGAGAGTCCAGTCCATAGTGGATCTAACATAAGAGTGAGAGTCCAGTCCGTAGTGGATCTAACATAATAGTGAGAGTCCAGTCCGTAGTGGATCTAACATAATAGTGAGAGTCCAGTCCGTAGTGGATCTAACATAATAGTGAGAGTCCAGTCCATAGTGGATCTAACATAAGAGTGAGAGTCCAGTCCATAGTGGATCTGACATAATAGTGAGAGTCCAGTCCATAGTGGATCTGACATAATAGTGTGAGAGTCCAGTCCATAGTGGATCTAACATAATAGTGAGAGTCCAGTCCATAGTGGATCTGACATAATAGTGAGAGTCCAGTCCATAGTGGATCCAACATTATAGTGAGAGTCCAGTCCATAGTGGATCTAACATAATAGTGAGAGTCCAGTCCATAGTGGATCTAACATAATAGTGAGAGTCCAGTCCATAGTGGATCTAACATAATAGTGTGAGAGTCCAGTCCGTAGTGGATCTAACATAATAGTGTGAGAGTCCAGTCCATAGTGGATCTAACATAATAGTGAGAGTCCAGTCCATAGTGGATCTAACATAATAGTGAGAGTCCAGTCCATAGTGGATCTGACATAATAGTGAGAGTCCAGTCCATAGTGGATCTGACATAATAGTAAGAGTCCAGTCCATAGTGGATCTAACATAATAGTGAGAGTCCAGTCCATAGTGGATCCAACATAATAGTGAGAGTACAGTCCATAGTGGATCTAACATAATAGTGAGAGTCCAGTCCATAGTGGATCTAACATAATAGTGTGAGTCCAGTCCATAGTGGATCTGACATAATAGTGAGAGTCCAGTCCATAGTGGATCTAACATAATAGTGTGAGAGTCCAGTCCATAGTGGATCTAACATAATAGTGTGAGAGTCCAGTCCATAGTGGATCTGACATAATAGTGAGAGTCCAGTCCATAGTGGATCTAACATAGTAGTGAGAGTCCAGTCCATAGTGGATCCAACATAATAGTGAGAGTCCAGTCCATAGTGGATCTAACATAATAGTGAGAGTCCAGTCCATAGTGGATCTAACATAATAGTGAGAGTCCAGTCCATAGTGGATCTAACATAATAGTGTGAGAGTCCAGTCCATAGTGGATCTAACATAATAGTGAGAGTCCAGTCCATAGTGGGGTCAGCAGGAGATCATCTTGAGTGGAGACAGGTCAGCAGACCAGAGAGGTCCCCAACTGATCCACAGATGAGTGGTACACCCTGGGTCCCAACTTTGGACAGCTAGCGCCTCGTCTGTGGTCACCTAATAACCTCTCCACGCAGGACGGGGTGGGCAGAGCAAAAAAGAAACGGCAGATCAAATATCAATTTCAGCAGGAATAGTACATGTGTTGTTTTATTGGAAGTGCTTAAGCAACATCTTAAATGGACTTAATCTTATTCATTTGTTGTATCTTGTTTTCTTTCACTTTTAGTCTCATTTGCAGGTACAAAACAACACAATTTTAACATGTGACATACCTCTTTAAAAAAAACTACTTTTGAATAAATAAGAAATATTGTATTAAAAACAATACCAAACAAGCTGAGAGACAGATATTATCACAAAACACTTTTAACTGGAGGCACTATTGGACAGGAAGTAGTCTTTGCCATTAGGTTTAATACAGTCTTGTATTTTGTGTTTGTACTGTAAGTCTTGTACTTGTTACACATTTGTGTTTGTACTGTAAGTTGTGTACTTGTTACACATCAGCCTGTTTGAGTGTGAAGTGCATCTTAGTTGTAGTTTTGATTGACACATTTGGCAATGTTGAAATTTGCTAGTTAAAACTGCTAATGCTAATTCATAATTTGACTAAGGCAAATATAAACCAAACAAAACACTGGCGAAAAGCGATAATCGATAAAAAAACAAAAACAAAAAAACATGCAAACTGTGCGGTAAAAAATAAATAAAAATCTGCATCCAGGGGAAGCTAGGACTTCCGGAAATGCGTAAAAAGATACAAAAAGTGTGTTAACGCCAACACTGCTATGCATTTCATTATTATTTACATATAATATATATATATATATTTTTTTCATAACATGGTCACTACTGCCTAGTTTCTCTTGTTATATTCTCATAATATATTTGACACAATAGTACAAACACGGAGCTAATACAGTTGCCAATGCTTAAAATAAGTCAAATATCAGATGTGAATGATGACAAATGACATCATCAAACCAAAATAATAGTAAAAATGACACCTATTCTGCCACATTATTTGTCGTTGTGTTCAATATTCTAATGTACAATTCTCTGGCTGCAGCTACTGGAAAACCAAACAACTGTCGCCGAAGCGCCTGAGCACCGGGATCCTGATGTACACGCTGGCGTCTTCGGTCTGCGACCAGATCCACCTGTACGGATTCTGGCCCTTCGGGTGGGACCCCAACACGGGGAGGGAGCTGCCGTACCATTACTACGACAAGAAGGGCACCAAGTTCACCACCAAATGGCAGGAAGCACATCAGCTCCCCGCCGAGTTCAAACTCCTCTATAAGATGCACACCGAGGGACTGCTGAAGCTCAGCCTCTCCCACTGCGCTTAGACCTGAGACCGCAGCGGCGGATGGACTATCTGGCTTGCGATCTTCCATGGGGTTGGGTCACTAATGCGTGTGCTTTTCACAACAGTGTGACCTTGGCGGTAAGGTTTACTGTTTTAGCACAAGATGGCTGTTTCCCAAAGCTGTCAAGCTGAGTCAGTCAGTCCAGGCACACAAGAACCGCAGCTCTTCAGCAACCAGGTATGTTGCCTGATGGTGTCTTAATGTTGACACGACAACCTACCCTAAAAACTACAGAGCATGGTCTTTTTGGTCAAATGTCGGACTTAAAGGACCATTCCGTCCAATATCGCTTCTTGTAACTTGCTCAAAGTGAACTTACCGTATTATTCGGACCACAGGGCGCATTAAAAGGGTCATGTTATGATTGTTTTCTAAATTTTAAACATTTTCTTGTGGTCTACATCAGTGTTTTTCAACCTTTTTTTGAGCAAAAGCACATTTTTTGCGTTGCAAAAATCCGGAGGCACACCACCAGCAGAAATCATGGAAAAACAAAACTCAGTTGACAGTAATAAGTCGTTGTCGCAATTGTTGGATATGACTTCAAACCATAACCAACCATGCATGACATTGTTGATTGTCATGTCATGTTGGGATGTACTTTGTGGACGCCGTCTTTGCTCCACAGTAAGTCTTTGCTGTCGTCCAGCATTCTGTTTTTGTTTACTTTGTCGCCAGTTCAGTTTTAGTTTCGTTCTGCATAGCCTTCCCGAAGCTTCAATGCCTTTTCTTAGGGGAACTCACCTTTTGTTTATTTTTAGTTTAAACATTAGATACCTTTTTACCTGCACACTGCCTCCAGCTGTTTCCGACATCTACAAAGCAATTAGCTAGCGGCTGCCACCTACTGATATGGAAGAGTATTACACGGTTACTCTGCCCAGCTCTAGACAGCACCGGCACTCAACAACAACAACACATCATTTGCAGACTATAATTACTGGATTGCAAAATATATTTTTAAGCCAGATAGGTGAAATTAGCTCTGTGGTTGACAAACACTGGTCTACATAGCATGTAATGGTGGTTCTTTGGTGAAAGTGTTGCATAGATTATGTTTTGCAGACCATCTTCAAGTAGCTTTCTGAGCGTCTTTTCGGGATGTGCCGTTCTGTGGGCGATTTTACCTACGTGGCTCACTTTTGACAGTCTTTTCTCCGTCATCTTTGTTGTAGCGGTGTAGCGTGCAAGGACGGGAGTGGAAGAAGTGTCAAAAGATGGAGCTTACTGTTTTAACGACATTCAGACTTTACTTAAATCAATAACGAAGCAAAATCTTCTCATCCGTGGCTCACTAGTGCAACAACAACACCCGAAATGTGTTCCATGAAAAATCGTCCGCTTTGATAGCGAGTCTACTGACAAATATAAGTAAGACCTTTACGCTACTTTATATTATAAATGGCAACCACGAAAGATGAATGCCACATTAGAAGGTAGAGAAAAAGAAGAAGCTTATGACTATGGTGTCGGCACGGACTACAATGGCAGAAACACACACATTTTCAGGACTTATGCAGATCCCAAAAACAGATCAGCAGGTACCAGAAAGTAAGAAAAGTTGGTTTTGCATAATCTGTGCCATTTTGCTGTCCTTATACACACACACTATAATAATACTCGTATGTTTAATGCGCCGACAATCCATCAAGCGGTGCGGCTTCATAGCTTACAGAAGTCATACTAAAAACATTTTGACAGATTTTTGAGCGCCGTGTGTAATGTTCTATATTCTCAATGGAACAATTAAAGTGTTAGTGTTGTTTACTGGCGTCATCTTGCAGTCTACATGTATCCCTTATGTAAGACTGCCATCTGCTGGTCACACTTATCCTTACACATTGTGCCAAATAAAATTGCTTCAAGGTCGGTAAGCACAACCAGAATTATGCTGTACTTTAGGCGCACCGGGTTATAAGGCGCACTGTCGATTTTCGAGAAAATTAAAGTATTTTAAGCGCGTTTTATAATCCCAAAAATTGTATTTCTTTTTCCAGCTGATAAGACACAAAGGGCCTGATATATTTTTATCTAAATCAACAGCATGCTCAAACTATAGGGCATGAAAAAGTGTGCATAGTAAATACAATTCTTTGTGGGTCTTGCGGGCCTCTAAATAACTTATCTGAATGCAAGACTATTGTGCTAAAGTTTGGTTATTTTTTTAACAAGTTCCTAACATGGCGCAAATGGGAAACATCATCAACTGCTTCAGGCGAAATAAAAACGATTTGGTGAGATTTTTCACATTCCCAGCAGTGGGACTTGGGTTAGTGCGCTAATTTCTGAGATGGCGAATATTCATGACATCATTAAGTCCAACGGACCAACCTCTGTTGTTTCTGTTGTGGAATATGTAGCCCACAGCACCGTTTCAGAGCGATCTACTGTAGAAATGCGGTCTAGACAAAATACCCTTCTTTAACCTCTTAAGGCCCAAGCTGTTTGTTTACATGTTTTTCTTTATTTCTCTTTGCTATTTGGGCTTATTGGACCCTAATTAGAATAAAAACTAAAAATCATTGTTTTATATTATGTACTTAGTCCATAAGTACACAAATGTGTACTTCATGTAAAGTGACATTATTTTTACACTTTTGTTTTCCAAATTCCATTGTATGTTTTACTTTTCTGACACCAGCAGATGGCAGTATAAGTGTCCATTTGTCGGCATAAGGCCCCAATTCAGTAGTGAACACAATTTTGGAAATAAAAGCTAAAAAATTGCTGTCCACGCATGTGGCCACTAAGGCCTTTAGAGGTTAAACACGCCGAAGGTGGAACTGTGGAAGGTGCCTATGTTGCTATGGTGAGACTAAAATAATCCAGAAATGCACGTAGGAATGCGTTAAAAAAAAAAGACACATAAGATATATTAATAATGTATTATCTCCTATAACAGGACTGAGCAATTATTTTGACTTGAGGGGCCAAATTTAGAAAAAAAAAACTGTCTGGGGGCCCTTATATCTATTTTTAGGAACAAAACCTCACAATAATGTCTGATTGAATGCTAACAACGCTATCACAAACCGCCTTAAAACTGAATGGAATTTTACATTTTTTTACTGAATGAGACACCCAGAATGTACATGAAATTAAAGAATGTGGATTTAAACTATAAACTATGACCGATAAAACACTGAATATTGTTAACATTTGAATGTCACACCCCCTCTCCATCCACGTATTTTACAATCAAAATGCAACAAACACAGCCAAATATGAAGGCGAAGTGAAAAAAGTAATTAAGTACGTACAATCTGATATATCTGATATATTACTAAGCTTAAGAACTTTGTTGTAAAAATGCATTTCAGGCCGGCCACTCCGGAAACACTCGGTGGAAACGCTCCCCACCCACACTACTTGGTGCCTCGTCTGAGCTGCTGTGACTTACATTACCATAGTAACTAATTAGATGACCATAGTAACTAATTAGATGACCAGAGTAACTAATTAGATGACCATAGTAACTAGTATATCATGCGAAAGTGCAGATTCCAACCATTGAAATACTTAGTATAATTGAAGACTCACGCTCATTTGAAAAAAATCACTGCAAGATCTAAAAAATATATTTGGGAATGTCAGGCAGGCCAGATTGAAAAGCTTAATTTGCCAAGGTCTGTCCTGTATGAAAGTGAACTAACCAAAAAAAGCTCCAGCAGACGCAGCATTGGTATTTTTTTTTAACCAGCTCCTTAAGTCATCCAGAAGATATACAATTATAAAATGATGTTGCTGAATCGACTATATGTCTTATGTTTAATCTCTGACAAGTATTTTGGCGAACACACACGAAGGACAGAGGATTTTCTGCTCGTCTTTGCAGCCATTTGTGGCCGCAAAACAGTTTTCAGTCTTGATAAATCACATTGCGAGCGCTAAATGATTATATTTGCATCTCTTCCTCCAAGTATTGTGGGCTTTCTAATAATCAAGTAAATATTCTGCATATGCTTTAAGGCAAATTACGTTCGCGCTCTCTATTTTGCTTGTTTAAGAAGTGAAGTGAATTTGTGAATTATATTTATATAGCGCTTTTCTCTAGTGACTCAAAGCGCTTTACATAGTAAAACCCACTATCTAAGTTACATTTTAAACTAATCTGGGTGGCACTGGGAGCAGGTGGGTAAAGTTTCTTGCCCAAGGACACAACGGCAGTGACTAGGATGGCGGAAGCGGGAATCGAACCTCCAACCCTCAAGTTGCTGGCACGGCCGCTCTACCAACCGAGCCATACCGCCCCAAGAGACACAAGCTTAGCAGATCAGCTTAGTGTGCTATCAAGTTTGCACATGTTTTAATACACGCAAACCTTTACTCGACCAGTCCCTTATTGAACTAAAATATGTATTAGCCCATCTCAGGCAATTACATATATTTTTTTGACAAATGCGAGTAACAGGACTGAAAAAAACAGGAGTGAGTTTTCAGGTTTTAATGAGCAAATGTGTGAAATATAGCATGTATTCTAGCTAATAGGTTGACTCTGCAGTGAGTCAACAAAAACACTAAATAAACAAAAGATAACATCGATAACAGGACTGTGCGGAGATTTTACCCATAGTTCAAAATACCCAATATACCGAAAAATAAATCTTTGCCCTTTTTTTTTATAGCTCATAGAGGATTTAAATGATGCAACTTCCTGTAGATCTTGTGAATTGTTTTCAGTTGTGGTAGTAAAATGTTAGCTTCACAGGACTGAGTGCAAACCCAAGGGGGAATTTTAATTCAATTTTTTTTGTTTTTTTGCAGGAATTAAAAGTACATTGCAGTTGGAATAAGGAATATTACATTTCTGAAGGATTTGAGTGATTATATTTAATTGTAATATCTATTTTTAGGAAGTGGGGATATGTACAGTATTATTTACAGTATTACACATACTCATGTACCTCAGTTGGTGTTTCTGTGTTTAAAGATATTTATCTTTTATTTGCGCTGCTTTGATGATTTCCATCGTAGCTTCTGGTAACTTTAGGTAAGGCTCCTCTTACCCAGCGTTGTATTCTCCACATTTCTTGGGAAAAAAAACAACCAATTAAGATTCCACTCAAGTTTTCCAGTCCACTGAATTTGAATGACAACAAAAACTCAAGTTGCATAAAAAGACTTTGAACACAGTGGCTCTCGTGGTGCACGGCTTTAATTAATGGAACCCAATTAAAGGTATCGGGTTAAAGCCTGGTCAGCATTGAGGTTGAAACCAGTGAAGTTGGCAAGTTGTGTAAATTGTAAATAAACAAAATACATTGATTTGTTCATCCTTTTCAATCTATATTCAATTGAATTGACTGCAAAGACAAGATACTTAACGTTCAAACTGGAAAACGTTATTTTTTGTAAATATTAGCTCATTTGGAATT